>NW_026614968.1:0-70627 GCF_030052815.1 Hevea brasiliensis
GAGGAAAGAGATCTCTTGAATTTTTAATCGGCTCGGTAAGTACTTACGATATAGGATTAGCTTAGGATCCTTGGTTTGCCATTCTCCTTTGACTTGATAAATAATCAGAATAGTCTCCATATACTTCAACTTCACGATTTTCATTTCGATGGCGACTGTGATCAGATCACACAAGCGTATTCGCGACATTGTTAGTGCGATCAAATCTCAACAGCGACTATCGGAAAGTGTTTTCCATCCAGGATATCAACAGCTGCTCAATTCCATTCTGGATAAATTAATGACTCGATGAAATACATTTCCCTTACCAATTGATGGTCCCTCTTCTTGATCTACTTCATTAATATGCTCATCGGGAACTCAAAATCCAGAGCTTCGCAATCACGGATAGGATTCTCTGCTGAAGAATTCGGCGATTACACTACCTTTCATAGCTTCGGGTCATATAGACTATGTCATATTGGGAAGTATGACTGCCATTTAGCTATCGCTTCAGCACGAATGGGCTTTCGAATACATATTTGATAGGATCCATCCGGAGATGGGCAGTCTTGTGATTGACATGTAGTGCTTGGGCGGTCATTTGTCAGGCTAATCTTGCGTGAAGTCTTTTCTAAGAAAGTATCTTGACTCACAATCATTGAACTTCTTGCTCAAGTAATAAATAGCCCTCTCCTTTCGCGGAGGTATCATCATGTTGTCCCAAAGCGTAACCCATCGAGTTCTGTTGGACCGCCATATCTGAGATAAGAGGCCTCCACGCCAGTGGAACCAACAGTGGGTTTGACAAATCTTGCTTGATTTTCTCAAAAGCCTCTTGACAAATGAATCCCATTAGGTGGTTTTGTTCTTAGGAGTAGTCGAAAATAGGCTCGGCCTTGGCGGTGAGATTAGAAATAAATCTCGATATGTAGTTCAACTTTCCAGAAAGCGCACCTCCTTTGCATTCTTGAGGATGGCATCTCTTGAATAGCTCGAACCTTATGCGGATCTACCTCTATTCCCTTTTCGCTCCTGAACCCCAACAATTTTCT
Organism: Hevea brasiliensis; assembly: GCF_030052815.1. Taxonomy (NCBI): domain Eukaryota; kingdom Viridiplantae; phylum Streptophyta; class Magnoliopsida; order Malpighiales; family Euphorbiaceae; genus Hevea; species Hevea brasiliensis. Next base: position 1,035 of record NW_026614968.1, read on the forward strand.
GACCCTAGCTCGAATATGCATTTGGCGGAGTTGATTTCAAGCGATATTTCTGAGTCTCTCAAATACTTTCCTCGAGTACACACGCGACTTTCTTCTCCTCGGATTTGATGATCATATCATCCACATACACTTCCACCTCTTTATGCATCATATCGTGGAATAATGTGACCATAGCGCTGATAGGTGGCACGGCATTCTTACCCGAAAGGCATGGCCGAAGTAGCAAAATACTCCCATTGAGTGATGGCGGTTTTTCTTTGTCTTCCTCATCCATTGGGATTTGATTGTACGGATGCCCCATCAATGCATGAGCACACCAATCGCACATTATCTACCAACACATCAATGTGAGAGAGAGGAAATCATCTTTAGACTACGCTTTATTAAGATCCACATAGTCAATGCACACCCTGACTCTCAGTCCTTCTTCATTCACGGAATGACGTTAGCCACCCATTGAGGATATTTGACCACTTCGAGGAACCAGTCATATTGTTTCTTGACTTCATCCCTAACTTTGGCGGTGTGTGGGATTCATTCTCCTTAACCACCTTTCTGGTGTCCAGATTAAGGGAATTTTGTGTGTCACTATCGAGGTCAAACCCATCATATCATCATAGCTCAGGAAAATCGTCGAGGAATTCTTTAAGCGGTGATCATATCTCCCAATTCTTCACTCTCCACTACCTTAAGTTCCTTTGCTTCTTACGTGCCTAAATTTATGTTGTGCGTTTCGTCTCCACAAGGCACTAGGGAGGGTTCATCCTTTTCATTGCTTTCTTACATAAGTCTTCTCGAATCACTTGAAGTAATGGCGATTATGGGGATTTCAAAATTAGGAAGAATTTAGAGTCTATTGGATTATTAGGTGTTAATTGATGAATGGTCTGAAATTGAAGTGAGGATGTCCTCTGTGTCGATTGTCGATTCTTGCCCCTCGATCCTTTGGCGAGACGGAGCTTCATACAAGGAATCGAGGTGGATGACATCAATGGATGGTTCATCAAGTGATTCTTCCACATCTGTAGGATTTTCAATGGCCGGTTTAATGAAGATCTCGCGATTCTCAGGACTACCTTCCCTTTTCCCATTTTGATGAATCTCGATCCGAAGTGTTTTCCTCATCCGAATCGTCCATCCATAAGGGCATCTTCCTCATAACCCAAACCACGACCCATCTTACGAATAGCGGTATAGGTTCAACGATCCCTTGCAATCACGGTGCCCAAGCCTTTGCCCTCCGATATCCATTCTTTGACATCACTTTGGCCACCATAGCCATAGCCCCTCCTTCCGGTATCTTGTAATTCAAGGGCACGGAAAGAGCTTTCCAACGACTCTCGATCGCTTCCACATAAGGAAGTGATTGTGGCTTGGTGACCAATATGGCTTCTTCACCTTACGGTGACAATTTTGCCGTCCTAATGTATTTTATTTTACGGTGCAAAGTTGAAGGAACAACATTCGAGAATGGATCCACGGCCTCCCCAACAACATAGTGTAGGCGGCTCAATGTTCATCACACGAAGCGTGGCGTTGAAAGTACATGCACCGACTTGGATTGGCAAGTCAATGTCTCGACACTTCTCTCCTGAGTACCGTCAAAGGCTCTCACCACCATAGCACTCGGCGTATATCAGTTGGTCGGCCGTGACTGGCTAAGGTAGCGCTAAGCGATACATTGAGGGTGATCCGTTATCGATGAGGACCTTGGCCACTATACAACCCTTACATTTTACAGTTACATGCAGAGCTTTATTGTGCCCTAAGCCTGCAGGGTCTATCTCCTCTTCAGAAAAGGCTACAAAGTTGGATGCCTAGATTTGTTCTACTATCTTCTCAAATTGCCCCGGTGTGATGTCGGGGTTTACAAAGGCCTGATCCAGGATTCTCTGCAAGGCTTGTCAGTGGACTTCTGAGCTCAGGATCAGTGATATGATGAAATTCGGGCAGTGTCTTCCTCAATTGCTCCACTACATCATACTCACTCTGTTTCATTATTTGGGCGATTCTTCCTCTTCTTTATGTTCAGCGAGGTCTACTTCCCTGCTTTCTCAACCTCCTCTTACTGTATTTCTTGATGATTCTCCCATTTTACTTTCCCTTTCCTCTTTTCTCCTTCTTACGTTCATAACACCTCCACTTGAGTTATAAACTCGACTTCTTGCTCAGTGGAGAGGGCTTTGTGTCGATAGCGTGAGGACTGGTTTGGGAGTAATGTTCTTTGGTAGGTCCAGCATAAGTCATTCAAATGCTCGTGAGTAGTAAAATATTGTTTTGGTGGTGCGGAGGTGAGGCAAGATTAGGAGGCGATGTCTTGGCGCTCCTGAGTGAAAACTTGGAATTTATAGTTCCAAGGGACAGCGTGAGTATTGGTGACAGGGAGCTGGGGTGGAGTTCGGATAACCTTTGGCGGTGAGGCTCTTGGGAGAGAAGGTGATTAGGTTTGGAGGTAGAAGCAGTTTGGCTGAATCTAGTGGTGTTCACTCCCCCTTCCGTCTTTGACTTTGTCTGGCATCTCAGAACTTTGAGGGATAACAAGTTCTGGACCTCTTGTTTGAATCCCTCACAATCTCGCAGCTCATGGTCAGCTGCCCCTCCATGGTAAGGACATTCCGTATCCTTTCCCGACCCTGATATCCGGGGGCAAAGGTAGCCTTCTCTTACTGCCATCGCAAAAATCCCCTCAAAGTGAGAGATAAGCTCGTCTACCTCTGGTGCCAACCTCTCTCCATCTGGCTCTATCATATTTACTCCATTACCCGCATTATGGTTGGGCAATTGATTTGAGGTAACATTGGGGAGGGAACCATTTCCCTTGATCTTCAACCACCCATTTCAGATTAAAGCGTGCACTCTCCCCCTGAGTGCACCGCAGTTGTCAGTTGAATGCCCTTGTGCCCCTCCATGGTACTCACAACGGGCAGTGGCATCATACCACCTGGGGTATGGCGGCTAGATCAGGTCTAGGGGAACTGGTACGATTTGGTTTATACCGACGAGGTATCGGTATATTTCACTGAGTGGGAAGGGAAGAGGTGGATCAGGGTTTCTTGGGGGTCTTGGGTTGTTTTGTGGTGGTCTTGGTTGAGCAGGAGGAAGAGATGGTCTTGGTTGGTAATTTATAGGTGAAGGGTATTGTGGGCGTGGGTGGGGATAATTAGGGAAAGGAGGTGGAATGTTGGCGACTGTTTGGCCATAAGGGGGAGGATATGGCCGGTAATTGTTTTGAGGAATGGGAATAATTGTTTTGTGGTGTGGAATGCACATCACCCTCCTTCTTCTTGCCAAAGCTGGCAGTCTTTTTCGCAGGGTTCTCAGCCAACTCCTGCAACCGTCCCATTCTTAGATTAGCCTCAATTCTTTCACCGGCCTCTATGATGTCAGAGAAGCTGTTGGAAGTGTTCCCAATCATCAAATTGAAATAGGGGGCTTTCAACGTCTCAATGAACAGAGAGCACAGCTCATTGTCAGTCACCGGAGGATGGACTTCCGCCGCCTTTTCTCTCCACCTCTGGGCATACTCCTTGAAGCTTTCCTGTCATACACTAGGTTTTGAAGATCCCTTCTTGTAGGGCCACATCGCGATTAAATTTGTACCGCTTTAGGAAGGCATCGGCTAAATCCTTCCAGGCGCATTTGCTCTGTCCAACGAATACACCACCTCAAAGGCCGCCTGAGAGGCTCTCATGAAAGAAGTGGACCAGTGATCTGTCATCCTCTGTCGGGCGGACATCTTGGCGATATAGGTGGCCAAGTGAATGCGAGATCTGAATTCCCGTGTACGTGTCGAAATCAGGGGCCTTGAACTTGGGTGGCACCACCACATCGGGCACTAATCTTAGTGATGCCACGTCGATCGAACCATACATGTTCAGCCCCTCTATCGCTCTCAGTCTCTCTTCTAGAGTAGATAGTTTCTCGTTTTCTTTCATCTTATTTTCCCCTCCCACTGCATGATATGCTCCCAGGCCGGGCGAGGTGGAGTAAATGGAGGATTAGGATTGAAGGTGAGGCTTGGCATTTGAGGCAATGGAGTAATAGGAGAAAGCGGTCATTATTCATGGCGGCCGGATTAACGATGTTATCGGTCCGGGATAGGTGATTGAAAGGTGAAAGAAGTTGAAGCTTGGTGTGGATCATTTGTTGGAGGTGGGGGAGGTAATGGTAGGTTAAGGTCTGAAGCTGGCTTATTTTGGGACATCTCCCTCATCAGCTTCATAAGTTCTAAAACACAGTCCTTTAGTTCAGACACTTGCCCCTGTAGGTTCTGTACTTGTTCCTAGTCTTCCATTAGTTTTCTTGTTCGAGATCTTGTTAAGTACACTCGCTAGGGTTGAATCGCGTGCTTGGTCAGATGTTGTTTTTCTGTAGGAAGTCAAAAAAAGAAATTTTTAGTGAATTTTGATCAAAATTAAATAGGGTCCTGATGTGGACGAAGGATACGGTGGCATTTGAGGGCCGTAAATGAAATCATTGAAGGATAAGCGCATCACTTTTATCATGGCATTGTTCAATAGTCCGTGTGAAAGACTAGATTGAATGCGCGTTTATGATACCTGTCCATATAGCGCATTCAATTTTTCATATAACCCTGGCGAGGGAGTTCCTACGGGAGTCATATTATTCATTCACAAATTTGATAAACAATGGTCCAAAAATCATTTCATTAACTAAATAATTTGTACACCGTGTTCTTTACATCAGCCTAGGCTCTGGGAGGTTTTTTTATAATGAGATGACATTTTCTGAGATACTCATATAACCTTTCTTCTTGTTTGGCGGGATCGAATGCTTTCAGAGCATACTCAGTTCTGTAAGAGTTCTTGCTTTCCCTGTGCTATTGTTCTCTCCAGCTGGTCAACATTCTCTTTCAGCTCTTGATAGAGAGTAGCTTGTCTTTCTTTCTCTTTCCTTTCCTTAGCACATTCCTTTAAGATATCGTTGATGAGTAGTGTCTGTTCTTTTAATTCGAGCTTCTTCTTTTTGTTTTCCTGTTTATACTCTTCAACGAGTATCTCTTGGTATTTCGTTTTTTCCTGAAGCTTATTATTCTGTGCTTCTACTTCTTTCATTACAGCGTGGAGAGAGTTTTTTTCCTTTTCCCACCGTATCTCTTGCTCTTCAAAACCCATCTTTTCGGCCCTTGCCTCTTCCCTGAGCCTTCTTACTTTCCTCTTGAGAATCTGCTGTTTTTCCTCCAACTGTTTTATTTTCTCTTTCAGTTGCGAGTTTTTGGTATTTGCCTTTTGTAATGAATCATCCAGACGGTTATCAGCTTCTTCTAATAGGAAGTTTCGGCGAGGGTTGCTGTCTTCGAATTCTACAGTTGAGTGTTCTCGGTCTCTGTCAGCTCTCCATTCAAGATAATCGCGTGTGGCACTTGGACCTTTAGGCGACCTTTCCGTCAAAGAGATGTTTTCCCAGGATCTGTGAGCCATTTTCAACCCTTCCTCTTCCTTGAGCTCATGGTAGAAATGACTTTGGTGATATTCTTCAATATCGATTCTGGACTGTGTTGAGCCAAACTGCCTCATTACCAATGCCGGAGTGTAACTTGTGTATCCGGTTACTCCGATCAGGGACACCGACTGATTACCTCCCGTGTCGACCAAAATGGATTGACTCGACGTCCATAATTTCCTCCGGTGATAGTCATGGTATTGAAGCTCGAATCCGTTTGCCATCGTGGCTCATTCTTCGGACTGATTATTAACCGGGTCATCTTCTCGATGAGAGGCTGGTCAGGGTACCAAGTCAATCCCTTTGTCTCCACAGGGCACATGTGACTGATAATCCAGAGATATAACAATTGAGAACAGCACTTAATGGACCCTTTACCTTGTTGTCTGCAGTAGGTAAGGGTTAATAAGGTCTCCGCAAGAATTACCGGTATCGGATTGACCTCCTGCCTTTCTACCGCCCAAAATACTTCCACCGTGCTGCAGGTTATGATTCCTAATGGTCCCGGGAACAAAATCAGGCCATAGATTCCTAATGCGAGTGCTACTGAAGCTTGATCCCACTGTTTCTCTTGGAGGTACTGATCTAACCGCTTCTCAAGGTAGGTCCAATACCATCCATGCGTGTTCCCTTTGACCGTTTCTTTTGACTTTGCCTCCTCCGAAGGAATACCCAACAAATGTGCTAATCGTTTCCAGGTCTGCCTATGCTCTAGGTGTAAGTAGATCCGATTCTGTGTTGAGTAAGGAATCTCTAGTAATGCCTGATATTCTTCCATAGTGGGAACTGTATCAATGTCATTGAAAGAGAATACCCCGTACTTAGGATTCCAAATTGACAGCATGGCCTTTAATGCCAGGATTTGGACCTTGACTCGCATTAGGGTTGCAATTTTCCCGTATTTCCTTTCAAATCGTGCCTTGACCTAATCGGGAAACGACCTCCATCCATTAGACAGACCACCGAGGTTGTTCATTCTGACCTCAATTTTATTCAGATCCCATGAGGGTAGTAAGCTAGCATGTGCCTTGGAAACATTATTTTGCGAGGGTACTGGAGTATGAGTTGACTTGGACCGAAGTTTAGCATTCTGAACTTCTTCTGCCGACTGACTCGAGGATGCCATGATAAAAATGATGCCTTATCCTTCTCACAGACTCTTGGTTTGATGATGCCTGCGGAAAAACTCGTTAGCAAGATAAATTTGGGTAATTTTGAATCATACTGTTGGCAGGGTGACACATACACATTTATCAAAGTAGGAAAATGTGTAGGTGTTTCAGTAGAATTCAAGATTACCCTCACAAAAACGAACAAAAGGAAATTAAAGCAGAACAGGGTAAGAGTAAGTATGCCCCTTTTTGTCCTAACATAGGGAGACTCCTGATACCGGATGAGTGCTACCTAATTGGATAGTTCTATCTTATAAGGTAGCTTACTACGGCTTTCAGCTATTGTGATAGTTTTAGCTCAAGGTCTAATTTTCTAAAAGCCACAGGTTCCCAAATTGCCCCTACTGTAACAGTAGAGCCCCGTTCTATAACCATGATATTATCGGGAAAATTCCACGAGTATCACAGTGGATAGAACGACTTTCAATCTGAGCAGAATCCTTCACGGATACTAACAGGGTAAAACCCACGGGTATCGCTACATGACCCCCTCCTACTTTCCTAAAAGGGTAAGAAAGCCCGGGTATAGGACCGAAGTGTGTGAGGACATCGTGTGAGTGTTCAGTGTGTGAAGGGACACCTTTACCTCTTCCCAATTCAGGGGGATTTTATTCTTTCCATTTTTCCTTTTTCTGTTTTTTTTTTTCGGAACGAAGAGCACTGTAGGGGGATAAAACAAGCAAAACAAGCAGAACAGTTAGTAGGAATAAATAAAAATTAACACATAAACTATCGCCAGGTGAGCCCAGCTAACTATAACTTGATTGGAAAATTAAATCTACTTTTAGACCTCTGGACCGGGGTTAAATTCGGATATCATGTCCCCAGTGGAGTCGCTAAGTCGCATAAGTGATTTTGCGTCGCTGAGCGAACCCTCACCGAAGTGGGAAAGAGTGAGGAGTCGCCACCTTAGTTTTGAGGGAAACTAAAGAAAACCATTTGTGAAAATAAATTGAAATGAAACCACTTCAAGACAGAGATTCTAGGTTCGGGGTCCGTAAATGGGTGGGGAAGGTGTTAGGCACCCCACCTCGTCCCTTAATAAGGGTAAGTAGATTTAACTTTGCATTAGTTAGAAGGGCTCGAATGGACATGTTAATCCTTTGACTAAAGGAACATTTGATTTTTCACTAAATTTGGATCACCCAGATACATAAGTAAATGAGACAACCTTAGTGAGTTACTGTTGTATGTTAATTTTATTTGAAAGGAATATTTTATTAAAATTTAATTTAAGAATCGGATAAGAACTCTTCTCCGAACTCTTTAATACTTGTTAAAATTCTGAGTTGAGACCGGATAAGGACTCTCCTCCGATCTCTATTTAATATTTATTAAGATTTTGAGTTGAGACCGGATAAGAACTCTCCTCCGATCTCTTTTGAGTATTTATTTTAAATTTTGAGTTGAGACCGGATAAGAACTCTCCTCCGATCTCTTTTGAGTATTTATTTTAAATTTTGAGTTGAGACCGGATAAGAACTCTCCTCCGATCTCTTTTGAGTATTTATTTTAAATTTTGAGTTGAGACCGGATAAGAACTCTCCTCCGATCTCTTTTGAGTATTTATTTAAATTTTGAGTTGAGACCGGATAAGAACTCTCCTCCGATCTCTTTTGAGTATTTATTTTAAATTTTGAGTTGAGACCGGATAAGAACTCTCCTTCGATCTCTTTTGAGTATTTATTTTAAATTTTGAGTTGAGACCGGATAAGAACTCTCCTCCGATCTCTTTTGAGTATTTATTTAAATTTTGAGTTGAGACCGGATAAGAACTCTCCTCCGATCTCTTTTGAGTATTTATTTTAAATTTTGAGTTGAGACCGGATAAGAACTCTCCTTCGATCTCTTTTGAGTATTTATTTTAAATTTTGAGTTGAGACCGGATAAGAACTCTCCTCCGATCTCTTTTGAGTATTTATTTTAAATTTTGAGTTGAGACCGGATAAGAACTCTCCTCCGATCTCTTTTAAATTAACAGGAGCCTGAATGGGATCTTTCCGATCTCCCGAATTTTAATTTCAGCTACATGTCATAAGGACCTAAAGCTAAGGATTCTGGCATTCAAAGATGCTGGGGATAAGGCTTCTTGATACCTTGTGACTAAACGGGGGATACTAGACTTGATTTACCGACCTTCCATGTAGTCATCTTACCAATACCTATTAATGTCCGATCTATTCTGTTTCGTTTACTTTGGTTTTATTCCACTTTATGGCATCTTGCCGAATTGCCGTTTACGTCAGCCTAATAGTTTGGCTATTTTCCTGACGTGTTATTCAGGCTCTCTCTCTTAAAAGAGACCCTTAAGTTGCAGTTACCTACGTTTTACCCAACCACTTACACGCTACTAGGAGCTAGAAAACTTGCATTTAGAAATGACGAAGATTAATAAAATGATGGACTGATCACTAAAGAGATAACTCGAGAGTAACATTCTTTGGGGTTCTTTTGCACAAAATGAACTTGGAGAAAATCGCATACGTAAGAAGAACAAAGAAAGTGCGAAAAGTAAATGTAAACACTTAATAAAACAGCAATATGAGCTCTTACCTGTAAGGAGCCTAATCTTATTGAAATAACTATGGGGTGACAAATAGTGATAAGACAGCGGACTGATTAGCCTGAGGGCTGATGTTCGTCGTGAACTGAAGGATGCTTTGCTAAAATGCAATCAGATTAAGATAAAAACCGAGTGGAATGAAGTTGAGCTTGGACAATGGGAATGAAAACAGAGATGATAAAGGGCTGAAAGTGAGAGTGTGACCAGATAATGAACAAACTGAAAATGTAGAGTTCCAGTATTCAGAATCCTTTTCAAGAAAACACTTCAGAAAACTAGTTTCAAAAGTCTTTCTAATCAACACTTCTAAGTAGCAGAGTAACAAACTGAATGAAGTTTCAGAGTTCTTCCGCTATAATAACTACCTCTCTTTTTGCCCGTCCCTTGAACAGTTTTTCATGCAGGTATTTATAGGAATCGGGTGCTCCCCATGAAGGGTCAGGATTTATTTTGAGGGAGATGGAGGGTCAAGATTTCGAAGGACATGATCGGATGTTCAGGAATTAAAGAGAATCAAAATGAATGGCCGAGATCACTCTTCAGAATATTTGTCCTTTTCTTCTTTCAATCTGACGGTCCCAAATCTTCTTGTCCGAGGTGATCAGGCCGGAGTGAAAGGCTGGTCTTGTCATCTTCTTCTTTGATCCAAGGGCTCCGAGCTTGTCCTTACAAGTAAGATCGACGGTGGAGATTGGGATGTACAGGACTGTCATGACATACCCTGGCACCTGTCAGCATTGCGGGCGATTCTTAGGCGTGCAGTGGAGATCTCGTCTGTCACGCTTTAACTACCTCGGCTCTGATTCTGACGACGGTTATTTGGGATTTGTCTTATTCTTTTTGCCTTCCGATCCCTCCCACGCTCCTATTCCGATCTCTCATGCTGATCTCCCATCTTCCGATCTCTATTATTCCGATCCCTAGAGATCGTCCAAACGATGTAATCCGATCTTTTGGAAATAAAAGTCAATTATTATCTTATTATTATTGCACTGATTATTTTCCGATCTCTGATGTGTTTATCCGATCTGGTTCCTAACTGAACAACCCTTAACTGATCCGCAATTCGAAACATTTATCTTAATATGCTAATCTCTAATTAGCCGTTCCCTTTATGGAATTTGAGAGACGTGTCGAGCAGTGGCGAATCCGTTAAGCGATGCATTACAGGGCCGTGAGTATTAAATGCTCGAGCAGTATAAATAGGGGTAGGGGTTAGCCAGTTTCTTACTTATGCCATTTTCTGTCTCTCGCAAGCAATTCCAAAACTCTCCCGATTTTCAAGCTCTTTTGACTCCGTTCAAGCTCCGGTAAGGGTTTTAATCATTCTTTTAGCTTTAAGTTCTTTGTTTTCCTTAAAAATGAGCGGCGCCGAAGGTCAGAGAGCGGCAAGCCCACCTTCCATCCATGTTTCATGGTCGTCTGATGAACGTCGGCCGAGCGCACAACTAGAACCTTCTAGGGTCTCCATTCCAGCTCGGGGGCGAACCGCACCATCGAGGCTTGTACCTTCCTCAGGGAGGGAGAATCTTCCTATGGACGAGCTGCCATCGATCTTGCAAGAAACCGATCTGCAGTCGTTTAGCCAGGAGTACAACATAGAGCCCAATTCATATGAACTTATCCGGTGTCACGGCGATCACCGAGCCGATCACTCCTTTGAAGAGAATGACATGGTGATGGTATACGAGGAACAGTTAAAAACCGGTCTTCGGTTCCCTCTGGACGACTTCTTCAAGGAGGTCCTAAAATTCCACCAGAAGAGTGCAAATTCAAGGAGAGAGAACTAACGGATCTTGGTAGCCTGAGGAGGCCAGGCTACTGCCGAGCTAACGCATGACCTCTCGCTGGAGTGTTCGCCCCGACCGCCCGCCCTAATCGGGCTAAAGGATGGCGAGCATTGCCTGACGTTTCATCACCTCCCGCCTCCTTCATTGCTCGCACTCCTTCCTCCCTTTCTGAAACCTTAAATTCCTCTTCATTGAAGAAAGCGATCCACCTACTTCGCCGGACTTGAGGACTTCCCCGTATTTGGGGGGCCCTTGATTGAAAGCCGATTTTGCCAAGAGTCCAGCACTTCCAAGTGATAGATTTGAGAAGAATCAAAAACACACTATCTTAATCATCATCGATCGATGCATTGGTATGAGGTGCGGATTGCTCGTATCGATCATCACGAGGCGCGGAGCCTTCACTTACCGTGATAGTATTTCGTTTTGAAATTCTCAGATCCCGGGGACTTTCCGATCTCACGACCTCTTTTATTAGGTATGGCGGAAGGGTGAGGGTTGAAGAAAGCCGAAAAAGAGAAGAAGGAAAAGAAAGGAGATGAAGCGTTAGCTCACCGCGAAACACACGGGAGAGAACACCCAGAACGCAGAGGCGCCCAGCCAGGGGGCAGCCGATTCCGCCCGTCCTCAGCTCCTCCTCTCGAGGGAAGAGCCGCCTCCACCTCCTCGGTGCTCAGCGCACGAACACCCCGCCTCGACCTCACTTCGAGGCCCCAAGATTGTGGCGCCCGCTGGACGAACCCTTCCGGAGAAAACGTTTTGCCAGAAGTTTGGGACCCATGGACTGCTAAGGAGGGTCTTCCATGCTTACTGAGGATCGGGCGGATCCCACCCGATCATCGACTTCTGGCAGATCCAGGATGCAGGACCCTCTGCAGATAGTCGCAGGCGCATGTGGAGACATAGTTTGGTAAGGAGGTCGAAGAGAAGGCAGATTCCTTGGATCAAAATTGAAACCATTCACTTTGTATCTCTTAGAACAATTATATATGTTCACTTATGAACAGACATAACTCTTTTGAAATGAGACAAATTTTTCTATCACTAATATTTTAACAATATCCCCACCTAGTTAGTGATAGACACAATCAATATGAATTAGGATTTATGCATATAAAAAGTGTTTTTCGACTTATGCACATAAATCTTATTATCTTCTTTAACACATTCACCATGAGCTTTAGCATCATAATATAACCTTATATTTCTTCTAATTATAAGCATGTCATCAAAATAAAATAAATTATCACATAAAAAAAACTTTTAATGTGTATGTATTTCTGAAGCTATTTAAGAGAAAAGTCGTATGTGGCATACAATAATTTCTCCCTATAATCACTCAAACTAGAAGTATGATGTGCTATTATTCCTCCTAATTGCAATGATTTAGGAACTACCACTTTTCAAATCTTTAAACTTTGAAACAAAAATATACAACTCATGGACTTATCCATAACAGGCATATTATCAAGTATTTAGAATTCAAAATATTTCATAATGAGAAATTTATCCATACTTTTTTTTGGAGACTTGAAATAAATCTTATAGCCTATCTGATGAGTTATTGAGAATATGACCTCGACATGGCAATTCATCTTCTTTTCTTGATCTGTTTTCACCTTCTCAGTGAACATAATTTTTTTCCTTAAAATGATCAAGTTTCACGAACTCTTGATTCATCATGGAAACAACCTTAGACTCTATTGCGATTAATACCTTAAAATTGTTGAGGCAGTGAGTGTAGAATAGGCTTTGAGGATTGATGAATCACTATCATTAATATACCTCCGGATACAACAAAGCCCCAAATCTGAAGATTTCCCTTAAGAACTCTTTATACGAACCAAATTTAGAGAGACTAGAAGAAAAGAAGAAGAAGCAGAAGTAGTATATTTCTAGATTGAAAAACTCATTCATATTTATAAAGAATGAAAAGTCATGGCACATTTTCTAGATAGACACATCTATTTATCTCTAATAGATATAACTATTTGTGTAATGGACATGTCTATTTATTAAAAGACACCTATATAAATAGTTGTGACTATTTGTATAGACATATCTACAAATAGTTATAACTTTTGTATAGAATAGATATGTTTGTATAGAATTGACATGTCAATAAGATATAAAAAAATTCTACACATAGAATACATGTTTTAAATGACATCAAAAGTTTACAATAGATATGATAAAACAAGATAGGTGCTCATGTGGCACTTCTTGCTCATAGGTCTACAATATTGGTCTTTTGACCAAAACCCAGAAAGGAACTAGGTCAAATGGTTAGAAGAAATTAACATATCAAAATCTGGAGTTTGACCAAATTACACTTGACCCCAGAATAGTGTTTATTGTATATCTTCCGCCAGGAAACTCTAATTAGGTTGAGCCATACTGATCTAGAACCCTAAGAAACAAGGCTCCAACTTTATTTTAGACATTGTCCTCAAATAATGAACATAAGGACCCTAAAAGTTGAGTCAAAGCTACTGACCTGAACTTGGACCCTGAAGACACAGGGTACTTGAGTCTAGGCCAGTTATTTAGTCATAATTAATTCTACAAAACTTGAAAATTTGTAATTTAAATATCTGAGTGACCATAAGACATAGGGTAACAATTTCTATGCAGAACACTAGGCCTAATTTTGGTTGTAACATATTCAATTAATTAGGTAAAGTGTAACTCTAAAATCTGCCTATTTAAGGAACCGTAATACCAGACTAGGAAATGAACCAGTTATGGTTATTTGACCATATATTGAGTTATAAAACTTCAAATGACATGATTCAGAAAACAAAGAGAAACATAGAGGAACAACAAATAAGGGCCACATCTTGGCCAAATTGTTAGGTGAATCTAAGATACTAAACCTGGACCTTGAGAAAGGTTCCTAATATGATTTGGTATATGAGATGAAATAAATTACAATAACTTGCTAAGCATGAAAATGACATGAATCAATGAAACTATGAGTATTAAATAACATTATTTTGCCCAAAGTACACCTAGACTCATTTATATAGCTTGGATCGATTGGTATTCCAATTAGGGACTACAGATTGCAGTAGTGCCCATATGAATGTGTTAGTAGTATGCCCTAGAGCATATCATTTAGTATGTATCTTATACATGTTTTATTAATAAAAGGCATTTTCACTTTTTCGTTTACATAATATATTTATGTGTAATAGAAAAGGTCCATTGATATTTTGTTAGAAATTTTATTCGTAAGTTGTTAAGAAAATGAGTGACAGTATTTCTAGCACAAAGTATCATAAATTGGTTCACAATCGAGGATACTTCACAATAAGGACATGACTTATCCAGAAATATTGTAATCATGTTTGTTCCCAAGTTATTTATATGAGATGTAAATAAGATGGAATGGTGAGTCTCATGCCATATAACAAACAAGATAGGCATTTATGCATGATAAGTAGGCCGAACCAGTGACATTTATGACAAGTACATGGAGTTTACTCTTGTCAATGCATTGTCATAAATCATATCAGTGCATATAATCTTTAGACCTGAGATAGCACAGTTATCTTGTATATAGGTGGTTTGAATTTGATACTGCTTTCATACTTGTACTGTGCATGGGTATATGGGCATGTGTTGGCTCCTACTAGTTATATATGGAGGTAGGTGTTGATCAAGATAGAATCTGTTACCCTAAGTAAATAGGGATAAAATCCTATATTCATTTAATCATTCTTAATGTTTCAAGTTTCTGGCCAGGACAGATAGATTTAATCAGAAAAGAGTTTCTGATGAGAAAATCTTTTTAATAAAAAATTAGAATTAAAAGAGAACATAATATTCATAGTAAATGGGGTTTGATATAAACCATGACTCCAGCTCGAATTGGGATTTTGTAAGAGAGAGATTCTAGTGCATGGTAACATATGATAAAAAGTTCATTTAAGGTATTCCTTATTACTAATTGGGTGGCCATGGCATGCTATGCTAGGTATTAACCATGGTCTATGAGGTGCATAAAATGATTTAGAGAAATCATTTATGGTAAGAAAGAGTTCTGATGATATTAAGAGTTAATATCATATCTCATTGCCAATTAGTGATGAGCCTAATGAGTCACACACATACACAAGTAATTACCAAGTTAAATGTGATTTAATTAATTAGTTAAAAAGTTTAATTGATTAATTAAATAGGTTTGGTTTGTAATTAGATTGTAAAGTCCCTAACATGGCTTGAAACCAAATTTAGGTTATTGGATTTATAGTATAAGTTAAATTTATATTTAAAGTATTTAAATATGAATTTAATCATAAGAAATTAATTAATAGAGATTAATTAATTAATTTATATTTGATATAAATTGATTAGAAGAGGAGAAATAATTATTTTATGTTGAGAACTCAAAATTGAAACACAAGGGTAATTTGGTCATTTCACAGGGTGACATGTGGCACCATGAGATGGTGACACATGGCACCATATAAGCTTGCCATTTGTCTTCCAATCATGTAAGATGATCAAAGTCAAGATTAAACCTAGCTTTGACACTTGGCTTAATGTGATTAAGCCAATTAAAATTCTGGCCAATCAGAAGATGACATGTGGCAAGGGTTTTAAATGATGACCTAATTATATAATGTGATGTTATGAAAGAATAAAAAAACAATATGCTATTCTCTCATATGTGCCGCCACCTTTGAGCCTCTCTTCTTCTTCATCTCTCATCAATTCAAAGAGAATTGCCAATATTCTCTTGAATTAAAATTGCTAGAAATCGTTTCTAGTGTCCTGTACACATCTACAATCTCTCTAAAGGCAAATCCCTATTTTCTAATTGGTTGGCAAGGCTTTAGAAGCTATTCAAGGGGCTGCCATTGGTGATCTTGGTGTGGACAAGCTATAGGGACAACATCTGGGGTCCTAGGTGCTTCAAAAAGGTACCAAACACAACTACAGTGCATCAAAAGGTTAGTGCACATATTCTTGATTTAATCTAGGGTTCTAATGAATTAATCTGTTAATTCTAAAATCTTAAATGACAAACATAGATCCAAATACATATTAAAAGAGTTTTAATATGCAATTGAATATTGAAATCAATAGGTAAAAAATTGAATCTTGCATGATGCATGAGACCCTAGAAGAAAATTTTTGAATTCAATGTTCTAATCTGATAATTTTCACGCTTCGGCTCCTTCAATTGGTATCAGAGCCACTATATTTGCCATTTAGATTGTTTAATATCTGATTTAATTGTGTGATTTGATCAAAAGTTGATTGATTCATTGCTGGTTGCAAAGAATAGGTGGCGGCATGCTTGGTTGTGCACTATGGTGCGCATGGTTTGAGCACTACCATGGTGCGCATGGTATTGGTCTTCAATTGTGCAATTGTTGTATGCTTGATGTCCATAATTATGCCTGTCTAATTAAATTATTTAATTAGAATTATAATCACACAATTAAATTTGTTTTAATGTGATTTAAATATGAATTTTTAAATTTGTTTGAATTTGATTCAAATCTGAATTTTTAAATTTATTTGAATGAGATTCAAATCTGGATTTTTAAGTTGAATATGAGATATTCAATTTAATTTTAGTGTATATGTTTTATTTAATTATTAAATGGTGATATGCATGATGGATGATCATGGACAATAAAAGACCAATGTGATTGGATTTATTTCTTTTATGTTTCTTTGGGTTGTAAATTAATTAATTTAATTTTAGTAGCATGTATCATAAAGGTTGTAATATTTTTTGGTTAAAATTTCATTTATTTGGTTCTTGTAAATTCGCCTTGATATGCCAAGAATTGCTATGTAATTGGATTGCAAGAAGATCAAGGAGGTCAAGAGTATTGGTGGGACCAGTGGGAGGAATTCAAGATCAAGTGTTGATTATGTACTCCTTCAGCAGCTCTTGTAATATGAATGAATGAAATTGTACAAGAGTTACCAAGAACTCTCTGATGCCTTAGGCAAAATGTTCAGCTCCTTTACCATTGGTAATAAAATATATAATTTTACTTATTTGACTATAAAATTTGTATTTAAAATTTAACCAATCTTATTAATTATGAATTGAATGTTTTTGAAGGGAACTGTGGATCTCAAGGAATGAAGGATTTCATGAACGAGAGCAAATTGATAGACCTGTTGAATGGTTCTGAGTATGTTCCAACTTATGAAGACATAGACGGAGATTGGATGCTTGTAGGAGATGTGCCATGGGAGTAAGTTCTTTTTCAAATCTTACATGTTGGATTAATTCTGAAAACATTTGATTAAAACATGTGTGTTATAAGATTTCCAACATAATGCTGGGGATTTGTGCAATTGTCTTCTCCTCTTTAAAAAGATCCACAATTTCTCTTCTTAATCTCTATGGTATAATACTAGGGATTTGTAAGATTTCTTTATCTTCAAAGATTCTTGAAACCAGTAACATCACGAGTATAATCCTCCCTTCTTTTAGCGACTAATTAATTTTTTATTTAAAAAATAAAAATATAATATAAATATAAAGTATATAATTTCGTATTATTATAATTTTATATAAAAAAATTAAAAATAAATTATTTATATAAAATATTATAACAAATATTTTAATTTTAAGAACTTAATCGAGTTAACAACGCATTTGAATTGGTAATTTAATGGGAAATATTTATTTGGTGATAATTTACCTTATATGACATTTGTATTCAATTTAAAAATTATTAAATTTTAATATTTTTATAAAAAAATTCTTATTTTCTATTATTGAACTTATATCCAAATAATAAACAAAAACACCTAATAACTATATATTAAAAAATAAAAAAATATATCCTTATGGTATAGGAAATACTAAATCCTCTACGTTAATAAATCCCACGAAAGGAGAAGATAAAATTCAAACAATCCGAGAACAAATGCAAATATGTTACAAAATATTACAGATTTGAAGATTATTAAAAAATATAAAATAAATATAAAAAAAAGTAAAAAAAAAAGAAGCAATAATCGATGAAAATATTTATTGATAATTGTCAAATAGCTCGCAAGTGAAAAGAAAGATGAAAAAATAATTGATAGTTTGGTAGCTGTCACTTTGACTCTTAAGTTAGAGAGCGATTCATATTATATGAGAGAATAATCAATCAGATCAATGCTGACTAATGAGAATGAATTAATAAAATAATATTTCATTTATAATTGATATTAGCGACAAATAAAAGGATTTTATGTGTTATTTTCCTCTTTTAATTAACTTTATATTGAATAAGTTTTTTATTTGCAATTAAAATATTTTTTTGTTAATCTTCTTACAAGAAATTAAATTTTTGTTTTTAAGTAATCACAAAGCTGTATTTTTTTTTTATAGATTTAATATATTTAAAATAAATAATTTAAAAATATTCGTAAATAGATGCTAATTCAACTATATGGACATGGACCATTGATGTGCTACACTATCACAAGGCACAAGCCATCAGAACCAGCACCAAAATACTCATCCAAACATATCCTAATAATTGAGCAGTCATTTCTACTCTAAAATGGCATTTATTGACCCATTTTAATGAAATTTGACCGTATTTTTTTAAATTTTTAGTCAAATAATTCTCAATTCATTAAAAACGATTTATATTTTATAAATGAGAAAATATATTGTTATGATTTAATATTATCGAATTTTGAACTTGATAATAAGATAAAAGTAAATATGGTTAACCTTTAATTGGATGTTTAAATGCTTAATGGCTAAGGAAATTCATGTCTAAAATAAAAGAATTGAGAAAAATAAATGAAAGTGTGAAAAATAAATAAAATTTGGCCTTATCCTCTTTATTAGGGATGGAGTGGAAGCCACCTCTCATGTGTCGTGTTCATCTTCGAACAACGACTCAACCCAAAGCACACACACGTAGCCGCCTCACATCATCCCTTTGAATATTTACTTTAATTAGAGTAATCCTTGTACAATTAGGATTTGTATTAATTAAAATAAATATCAATTAATATTGGGCCACATTAAAGGAATTGATTTTGGCCCATATGTAATATTAATTACTGGACAAAATCTTACATTCTCCCACTTGGCACAATAATTAAGTGATATAAACTTTAATAACATAAACATTAGGTGCGCATAAAATAAACAAATCCTTTTCATAATGTACTTCATAATTACCTTCCTATAACAAATTACTAAGTATGGGTTATGGCGGTTGTACATTAGTTAATCACATACTTCCTTCCATATACCACAATACTAGCAACTTACCATAGTAGGTACATAATAGATATATGTTTATCACATCATGGTTCACAATAATGTCTCAAAAGACTTTTCCTATTATCATTCACTCAAAATATTATGTGTACACAATTATGAGAAATAGGAAATACTTTAATGTATATCAGAAACACATCAATGAGCTCAGAGTATCAAAGCCAATACATTATACATTAATACAATCAAGACCCATTATAAGAAAATATTCTTTAAATATCTTAGGTTGCGAACCCTTAATTAACGGATCTGCTATCATGAGATCAATACTATTATGCTCAATAGACACTCTTTGTTTCTGAACTTTCTCCTTAACAACAAAATACTTTAATTCTATATGCTTAGTACCTTTGGAAAATTTGTCATTTATGGAGAAAATACTATTACAGAATTATCAGAATGAATTCTCAGCGGCTTGCTAATGGTGTCAACTACCTCAAGTCCTGAGATAAAATTCCACATCCATAATGCATGAATTATAACTTAAAAATATGCCATAAATTTTGCTTTCATAATGGATGAAATAATGACAGACTATTTTTCGGCATTTTTCCATAATACTGTTCCTTCAACTAACAAGAACAAGTAGCCGAAATAAACTTTTATTGTCAAAACATCCAAATTAAATCAATCTGAATATCCAATCACTTCTAAATGATTAGATATCCTGTAAGTGAGCATGAAATCTTTAGTTCATTGCAGGTACCATAAAACTTTCTTTGCAGCTTTCTAGTTATCAATTCCAGGAAAAAGAATTGTACAGGTTTAAGTATACATCAAATTGTCCACAATTGAAGCATAAGGTATCGATTCCATTTCTTTACATTCCACATCATTCTTTGGACATTGATTGAGATTGAATTTGTCCCCCCCCTTTTTTTTTTGTATGGAAACAATTCATGCTGAACATTTATACATATTAAATCTCTCTAAAAAGTCTATCAATATAGGCTTTCTGAGACAATCCCAATAGTCTTTGAGATCTATTACGGAATATTTCTATTCTAATCACAAAGGATGCCTCTCCCATATCTTTCATTTCAAAATTCATTGAGAGATAATCTTTAGTCTCACGCAATATGCCCAAATCATTTGCAGCAAACAAGATATCATCAATATACAGAATTAAGAAAATAAACATACTCCCACTGATCTTAAGATATATATACATCGATTAATGACTTTTTCTTTAAATCAAAAGACTTTATGGTATCATTGAACTTAATATACCACTGGTGGGAAGCTTACTTAAGTATGTATATTGATTTCTTAAGTTTACACACCATATGGCCTTTTCCTTCAACTGAGAAACCTTTAGGTTGGTCCATATAAACTTCCTCTTCAAGTTCTTCATTTAGAAAGGCTATTTTCACATCTATTTGGTGCAATTTTCACATCTATTTGGTGCAACTCTAAGTCATAATGAGCCATCTATACCATGATAATTCTTAATGAGTCTTTCTTTGAGACTGGTGGAAATGTTTCTTTATAGTCAATACCATCCTTCTGAGTATGACCCTTGGTAACAAGTCTTGCTTTATATCATTTGATTTTGTCATTCGAGTTGCGCTTGGTCTTAAAGACCCATTTACACTCAACTCGTTTAGATCCTTTAGGCAATTCGACTGTATCCCATACTTTGTTTTGTTCCATAGATTTTAACTCATCTTTCATGGCATCTAACCACTTATCAGACTCATTACTTTCTATAGCTTGTGAAAAGGAGATTGGATCTTTATTAATTACTATGTCAAAATCTAACTTTTGCAAGTAAACCACATAATCATTAGTAATTGTTGATCTCCTTTCTCTTTGAGATCTTCTCAATGGCATTTCTTGTGGTTCACCTTCAATAGCTCTTTCTGGGTTAGCTTATTCAGGATGTGTTTCATCATTATGTTGTGTAGCATTGTTAGGTCTTTCAACAACTGCTGGAACAACATGTGGAGCAGGAGTGGATATTAGTGTAACACCCTAGGCAAATCCCACATCGACAAAACACAGGAGAGATGCTGGGTTTATAAGTTGTTGGTTCGTAACTCCTAGTGACGCGTTTTAAAACCGTGAGGGCTTCGGCCCAGAGCGGACAATATCACTAGTGGGTCGGGCCATTACATTTGTGGTATCAGAGCCGCTCCGCGTGCAACCTTGAACGATGTGGGATTTGCCTAGGGTGTTACAATTAGAACTTTAATAGGCACATGAAAGTCAACTTTATTTTATTGTATATCCACATCGTGTCTCTCAACACTCCCACTAACTTCACCATTCTCAAGGAATCTTGCATTACCAGTTTTCGTAATTCTTGGACTATGGTTTGGAACATAAAACCTATATCGTTTAGATTTTTTTGGATAACCAATAAAGTGTCCACTTATCATTCGAGAATCTAATTTCTTTTTATGTGGATTATAAATTATTGCTTTCGCTCGACAACCCCAAGCATGAAGGTGCCTTAAACTAGGTTTCCTTCTAGTCCATAATTCAAAAGGTATTTTTGAGACTGCCTTACTAGGAATCCTATTTAACAAGTATATAGCGGTTTTAAGTGTATATATCCATAAAGATATAGGTAAAAAAGAGTTACTCATCAAACTCCTAGCCATATTCATCAAACTTCTAAATTAAGGAGTACTTGGCATAGTATATTGTGCACATATGCCATAACTTTCTAAGAACTTTACGAATAGACCATGACATTGTCCGTGTTTCCCATAGTATTCACTACCTCTATCTGACCTTACTATTTTCACTTTTCTATCTAATTGCCTCTCAACCTCATTTATGTACACTTCAAGTGCATTTATTGATTGAGATTTTTCATTGAGCAAATAAATATGTTCATAACGTGAAAAATCATCAATAAAGGTAATAAAGTACTTTTATCCACCAAAAGATGGAGTATTAAAAGTCCTACCTATATCAGTGTGTATAATTTTAAGAAGTTTACTGCTTCTTATGGCTTCTTTCTTATCGTGTTTGGTTTGCTTTCTCTTAATGCAATCCACACATATCAAGATCAATAATATCTAAACTCGGTAGAATCTCGTTCTTTATTGACCTTTCTAATCTTTATTTGGATATGTGACCCAAACGCTTATGCCACAAGAAAACAAAATTCTAATTCAGTCTATTATACTTAATTTCAATATTGCTATAAGTGACAAGCAAGGATTCAACAAAATTATCATCACGTTTCAGTATTTATAGATCATCAGTAAGAATTCCAAAAACAATAATGAAATTATCATTATTACTAAATAAACTGAAACATCCGTGCCCAAACTTAACATTGAACCCAAATTCATTAAGTTTTGAAACAAAATTGATATTCGTAGAAATTGAAAGCATATAGAAGGTTTTTAATAAGTCTAGTTGATAGCCATTGTCTTAGACCAAACGGTAAGTCTCTATGCCTTCAATTGGAGCCTTCATATGGTTCCCCATAAATAGGAAGTCTTAGTTGGGTTTTCGGTTTGGACCATAAGGAATTCTTTCATCACATTGGAGACATAAATAGTAGCATCAAAATCAAGCCACCAAGTATTATTAGGAACTTCAAATAAGTTTGATTTGAAACATAAATAAGTATAAAGATTACCTTTCTTTTCAAATCTAGCTTTATTTTTCAGGCAATCTTTTTGATAGTGTCATATTACCATTTATTCCTTTCCTTAGCTTAAGTAACATTTGAAGATCCTTTCTTTTTCTTCTTAAACTTGTAAGCTTTAACTTAAGTCCCTTATTAGCTTCTTGACCCATAATGTTGACAGAATGAGTCCCTTAATTTTTCAACCTTATTTCCTCCTAAACTAGCTTATTGGCCAATTCATTACCATTCTACTTATCCTCAATAGTGTTATAGTTAATTTGAAATGGCTCATATTCAAGAGGTAATGAATTCATAATGAATGAATTATCTCAATGAATTATGAAATAATTGTATTATATGATATATTTTTTTTTTGGCATGAAAACTTATTTATGAAATAATAATAATAATGATTAAAAAGAAATATTCAATGAATTTTAAAATAATTAATAAATGTTATTATTTCAGTTAGACTTCATATATAGGAGTAATGTCGTATGCATAATTATTGATCACACAAATAAAACGCAAACATTTCTGGAGGGTAGCATGAAATCACTGCCAATTCCTTCAATAAACATCAATGTCCTTCTAAAATTGCAGATGCAAGAAAAGTGTCTTCTTTAGAATTTTTTAGCACATTATGAAATTTACAAAAAAAAAAAAAAAAATCAATCTAAAGATAATTTTTCATCTTCCACAATAACAATAGTATATATACAAAATAATTAATCTATTAAATAATTTATTTATATAACTTTTATAATAATCGTTGTGGAAACACGACTAGTTGTATATAAATAAAGCTTGCAGGGGTGGAGAGGTAAGGAAAAATGTGAAATCTAGCTAGCTACGAGTCAAAGGTAGCGATCCTGATCAGCATTTGACATGAAAGGGATGTATAACGAATTGGGGAGGATATGTTAATTGTATTTCTCTGCTTCTTGAAAAGGTCAAAGCTAATCTGACATTAAGAAATTAATCTGAATAATAATGCTCAAAAACTCAAGCCTCTAATAGGGATGGCAATAGGTAGGGTACCCGTAAAAATTAACCTATCCGAACCCGAACTCAATTAATATTATCAAAACCTGAATCCGTCCTAAACCCGATTAAAATTTATTCTCAACTATCCGAATCCGTCCCAAATCTGATTATTATTACCAAAAAAAAAAAAAACCCGAACCCGTTTAATTTTATATATTTTAATTAATATTTTGCATAAAAAATTATTTTGATTAATAATTTATATTTTAAAAATTTAATAATTTCATAAATCATTTAAATTCAATTTTATATAAAATAAAATATATAAAAATTTATAAATATTATTATAAAAAATATATATTTTATATTTAATTAAGTATTTATATAGACAGGTTCAGGTAACGGATACTCAATATGTAAAATCTGAATCCGATCCAAACTCGTCATGGGTATTATTTCTCAAATTCGAACTAATCCCAAACTCGATTATATAATATCCAAACTTATCCTAGTAGAGTTTGATTGGATCTGGTACCCACAAAAACCCGACCCATTCCATCCCTAGCCTCAAGCAAAAGACAGGAATGCAAAACAAAGGCATGCGGTTAAAATTCTTTTTCAAGAAAGAAAAGCAATAGAAGGTTGGCTTATTACAGTAAATCGGTTAATAATTTTAATATGTTAACACTTCAGTTATTTATATATATATTTATATTAAAAGTCATTTATATATATATATATATATATATATTTATATTAAAATAAATTATCTCTGAATTTTTATATAGTATCAGAATCTCAATTGAGTTATGAGTTTCAATGGCCTATAAAACTATATAATTAGATTCATATTGAGTTAAATACAAATCAATTATTAAGTGATAATCATGTAATTGCACTTCAGAAAAAGTAAGAGAAAATGAATTAAGTTAAATGTCTCACATTGAAAATATACATAATTAAAAGGCATTGCAATATTGAATTGGTCAGTTATATATATGTAAGCAGCTCAATTATTTGTATATATTCGTATTAAAATAAATTAATATATAATAATCTCAGTACTCTGTATGAATTTTAGATAAAAACAAAAATAGAGATTAAATTAATTTTTTTCTATTTATGCTTGGAAAAATAATTCATAATATATAATTACATATGAAGTGTAAATTACATGTTCATGTGATAGGGTAAAACAGATAAACGGAAATGTAATAAATTAAAAGGAAAATGAGTGAAAATGAAAAAATTCACAAGTTTTAGATATTGATATGGGTTTAATATTTAACAGATTAAATGACAAAAAATGATTTATATAGCCAATTCTAATAAGTTTAAATTAAGATTTAATTACTATTGCGTTGTTATAAGAATTTATTTTGATTATTTTTAGCTCTGGTGATGATTATCAAAATAATTAACTATTGCTTGAAAAATATGAGTAATTAATTTCTGTTATAAAATTCTAATTTGCAGATTTGAATGTTGAATAATGGACTCACTTTGTCAAAGATGGTGAACTGTAATCATTAATTACAAAAGGAGAAAACCCAAATCTCTTTTTCTAGTAGCTCGAACATGCCGTGATCTACTGATGTACAATTAATGCATCAATCAATAGAGCTCTTTCTCTCTACTTGTTTTGCTGGGTCTGGATAAAGCCCTATGAATTGACTCCTGATATTCAAGGTCTCCGGTCTAAGTTCAAATGCCATAATTTTCCAAGTTTCCAACCGACATTTTCCCATAAATTCAACCATTCTTGCACCAATGTTCTTCACAAAACCAAAACACATAACCATGAGGAAGGTAAGTGTAACCTTGTGCATGGCTTTCCTAGTCTTTCTCATAGCTAAAGCCAATTCCCAGAGTGCTTCCAATGTGAGAGCAACCTATCATTTCTACAATCCCGAACAAAATGGATGGGACTTGAATGCTGTAAGTGCTTACTGCGCAACATGGGATGCAAGCAAGCCTCTCGAATGACGCCAGAAGTACGGATGGACGGCCTTCTGTGGACCGGCCGGACCTCAAGGACAAGCTGCTTGCGGCAAGTGCTTAAGTGTAAGAAATATATATATATATATGTGTGTGTGTGTGTGTGTGTGTGTGTGAAAGAGAACTCATCAATTTTCATTAATTTATAAAATTCTGCCAGTTGTATTTACTAAAATTAATTCTTGTTTGCACATGATGCGTTCAGGTGACCAATACTGGAACAGGAGATAATGTGACGGTGAAAATTGTTGATCAGTGCAGCAATGGAGGTTTGGACTTAGACGAAGGTGCTTTCCCGCAGATAGACACCGATGGAAAAGGCTATGCTCAAGGCTACCTTATTGTGAACTACCAATTTGTGGATTGTGGTGATTGAATTAACTAATAAGCAACTGAATGTTAATTTCCAGAATAAGAAAACTTGCTGATTGTAATCTCAAGTTCTAGAGTGAAAATAAAGATAATTATATAAAATATATGGAAATTATTATCCTAGAGGAAATTTTATTTTTTTTTTAAATTAATAAAATTTTTGTAATTAAAAATTTTACGAAAAAAAATCTAATAAAATAAATTTATGTAAAATTACTTTATTTTTTATAATAAAATAATTACATTATGTATGAAACTAAGTAATCATAGAATATATATATATATATTATTTAGTTTATGTGTCAAATATAATAGATTAATATTTTCTTTATTATTTTTCAAAATAATTTTCATGTCAACCCAATTAAATAAATATCCAACTAATTTTTTTTTAAAATATTTTCACATATTTTGCCTCTGTTTATTTCACAGAGAATAATTTGTATATAAAAAATAATTTTCATAAAAATATTTTTTATTATTTAATTTTAACATTAATTAATGGTACGTGTTCATATTATATATGAATAATATTTTTATATTTTAATAAAATTATCAAAGTTGAGAAAATGATTTGCTCTTTTAAGTTCTCTCTTAAAAAAGAAAGTCATTTTTCTTAAAAATAATTTAATTTCTCTTTGACTAAAATATTTTTTGTTAATTATTTTTTTAATATTCCAAACACAAAAAATGTGAAAAAAAAAATATTTTCCACGACACAAACAAACAGAATTTTAGCCAATCAATTAGCGCAATTTTCAACTCCCCCGCCTCCTAAAGGCTGGACTGGTGTTGTTCCTGGAGGCTGATATCCTAAGCAGGTTTCTGGATTTGCACTGATTCCATGATGGTTGAGGCAAGAGGGTATTTCTAATGAGTTTTTATTTAGCCCTCTTGGTTGTTGCCTGCCACTGGAAATCACCATGGAAACATATATGAAGTCAAATGACAATTTTTATTTTTTAAATTTTCTGAGAGTGAGGAAATGAATAAGAAGAATTTGTTATTTTTCTTTAAAGTCGTGTTACTTTTACATAATATATTAAGTCAAATTTATCGACTCAATGAAAATAATTTATATTTTATAAATAAGAAAAATCTTGTTATATAATTTAATATAAATTTTATATCTTTTTTTTTTCAAGGAAATAAATTTTATATCTTGATGATAAGATAGAGATAAGATCGAGTTAACCCTTGCGTTAATTGGATGTTTAAATGCTTAATGCATGGCTAAGGAAATTAATGTCTAAAATAACAGAAATGAGAAAAATAAATGAAGGGTGAAAAATAAATAAAACCTGGCCCTATGCTCTATATTGGGGATGGAGTGGGAGCCACCTAATGTGTCAGTGTTCATCTTCGAACAACGACTCGATTCAAAGCACACCCATGAAGCCGCTTCACATCATCCCTTTGAAACTTTCCACCCTAATCAGCTATCACACGATCTACTTTCCAATCTCATCAACGCTCCAAATCTCACCACCATTCAGTCCACTTTCACTTCCTCCTTGTCCTAATCATCTTTAATCCATGAGGGTATTATGGTAATTACATGATCAAGTCTCTCTGCTATAAATAAAGCCAAGTGAGCTTAGCTCATCATCACATCATTTGCATACCAGAAAATCAAGAATTGGGAAGAAATGGGAAGAGTTATGAATATATTTATAGTTGTTTTATTATGTTTAACAGGTGTTGCAATTGCTGAGCAATGTGGTCGGCAAGCAGGTGGCAAGCTCTGCCCCAATAACCTATGTTGTAGCCAGTGGGGGTGGTGTGGCTCCACTGATGAATATTGTTCACCTGATCATAACTGCCAAAGCAATTGCAAAGACAGCGGCGAAGGTGTTGGTGGTGGAAGTGCTTCCAACGTTCTTGCGACGTACCATTTGTATAATTCACAGGATCATGGATGGGACTTGAATGCCGCAAGTGCATATTGCTCTACATGGGATGCTAACAAGCCATATTCATGGCGGAGCAAGTATGGCTGGACTGCATTCTGCGGTCCCGTCGGAGCACACGGCCAACCCTCCTGTGGAAAGTGCTTGAGTGTAAGAAAATTATAATGGTTTTTCACCTTTGTCTACTCCGAATAATTAGCTTAATTAACCTTAATTTCGCAATGTTAATATGGATCTAATTCTATATGTAGGTGACAAATACAGGGACTGGAGCTAAAACGACAGTGAGGATTGTGGATCAGTGTAGTAATGGAGGACTAGATTTGGACGTGAATGTTTTCCGTCAACTGGACACAGATGGGAAAGGATATGAACGAGGTCATCTTACAGTGAACTACCAATTTGTTGATTGTGGAGATTCCTTCAATCCTCTATTCTCCGTTATGAAATCATCAGTAATTAATTAATAACATTGGATTGGATGTATGTTTAAGTCCAATCGTAGTAACTAAGCTTCTCAAGCAATAAGCAACAACAAGGCCAATTAATACTTCGTTGGCCACTATAAAAACTTGTGAAATGTTATGAGTTGTTGAAAGAGTTTGTTGTTGGAAATAATGGCATTTGAGCCAGCTCTGTAAGGTATTGGTGAAGATTATTGGGAAGATCGGCTATCTCTTTAGTGAGATATCCATTGTTTTCCTTCTCTTCTAAGTTGTGTGTATTTGAGTTACGATTGTGAGTTCAAGGTTGAGTGGCTTGTTATGAGTGAAAAAAATATTTAATGTTTATATTTTTTTTTATATAATAAAAGTTTTGTTTGCATAATAGTCTTATGTTGAATAATCTTAAATTTTTTTTCTTTTTATTTATAAGTTATTCTTTTAATAAGAGTGTTTAGTTTAACTTTAAAATGAGTGCAGTGTTGATATTTTAAAAATTATTAAAATAATATAAATTTTATTTAATTAAATAATAATTTTAGAGTAAAAGACAAAGGATACCTAATTTATAAGTTTTTTTTATTTATTTTAAGTAATTTTTAAAATTTTAAAATCAAATCAAATATTACTCTACTTAAAATTTTTTGTTTATAAATAAATTTAATTGATTTATAAATTAAATCAAAACCCTTCTTTGCCCTGGCCAAGGAATGAAGGCATCCATAGTAATAAATGTACAAAATAGTAATTCTTCTTAGTTGAATATATTAATTCTAATTTTTATTATTTAAGCAGTTATTTTTTAGACATGTTGAACAAAGTCTGGTCCATGCGCTCAGGCTAATTTGATATTATCCTTTTTTTTTTAATATTTTTAAAGTGTAGATATTTTGAGTTAGAGTTTTTTTATTTAAAATTAATTATTTTTATGATAAAATTATAATTATATATATTAATTATTATCTGAACCATTTAGCTTACGCGGGGCGGATTCACGCCCATAGTGAGGGGCCCTGGCCCTCTTCATTTAAAAAAAAAATTTTTTTTTTATTAAATTGATATGATAAGCAATTTTATAAAAAAAAAATTAAAATTTCAGTAATTTTTATATTTAAATTTATTAAAAATTATAATTTTAGTGACTAATTTTATTAATGTCTCTAAAAATTTTCCGGCTAAATTTCACTCACCGTCCTTTAATTTTGAGGGTTGCTTCAGTAATGTCTTTAAATTTCAATTTGTATCACAAAAATACTCAAATTTTAATTTAATACAATCCCAAGTCTCTCATGTCACTTTTCGATGGGAGCTACCGTCATGGACATGCTTATGTGAAATAAAAAAAATAAAAAAGATTCTCTCTCAACCACATGGCATTTTAATAATAATAATTAAAAAAAAATCTGTCCTACGCCTCTTTTCTCTCAAACCTTGCTATCCCTATATGCAACACCCAAAACCTAGAATCATTCCATCGTATTAACCAAATCAACAACAAAACAAAATCACACGTGTTTCAAGCAAACCCATTTGCATACAGAAATAAAAATAAAAATAAAAAGATTTAATCTAGATGCAATATAAATCATCATTCATTACAATATGTAACAATATCAATCACAATCAAATTTAATAAAATTAATCAATCCATGCCAACAAATTTAATCCATCCCACAGAACAAACCTAAATTAATAAAATTATTTCAATCCCACAAAAACCAGTTAACAAATTTCATGCAGATAACAAACCAAGTGAAAAAGATGAGACAAAATTTCAACCAATGAAGAATTGAACTGCATGAGTTCTAAGTGAGATGAAGAGCTAGAGAATGAGATGAGAAAGGTGGAGGGAGGCTGAATTTCAGTCCAATTAACAAAATTGATTAGAATATAAATCAATTAACAAAATTTCAACTCAGATGAACACAAAATTCAATTACTAAAGAACTAAAGGAAATGCAGAGGGAGGGCGACTAGTGAGAGGAAGAACAAGTATAAGACTTTGAGAAACAGAGGTGAGAGAGGCTGATTCTGTGGATGTGAAGATTCAAGAACCTTCCTTCACAACAGGCAAAGCACGATCTGTGAGCGCGAGGATTTGAAACGCTTCAAGACATTAAGCAAAATGAAGGCTGTGAAAAGGCATGAAAGAATGCAAAGCATAGGTGAAGAATGACTAAGGTTATAAGGAAGGAGTGAAAAGGCGAGTTATAGGCAGAGTAGAAAATGACGTGAGGGAAGCTGAAAATGGGAGAGCTGGATTTGTGAGGATAGAGGAGAGTGTGGCTAAAGGCAAAGGAGTCGACGCCTGTCAAGGATGAGATTTTAGGAGATTTGAGGTGGCATGGAGTCATGGATGGGATGAGATTGAAAAGGAAAGAAAAGGGATTCGGTTGAAAAGAAAAGAAAAGGGATTCGGCCATTAGGGAAGAGAAAATGAAGGTTTGATGTCAAAAAGAGAAAAGAGAAAGGGCAGGAAAGAGAAAAAAAAATATTTTTTTAATTATTAAAATGCCACATGGTGGAGAGAGACTTTTATTTATTTATTTTTTATTCCATGTAGGCATGTCCATGTCAGCATTTGGTTGGAAGTCAGAAAATGGCATGCGGGACTTTGAGTAATATTAAATTGAAGTTTATGTATTTTTCTGATGCAAATTAAAATTCAAAAATATTAATGAAATAATTCTTAAAGTTAAGGGATGATAGGTGAAATTTAATCAATATTTTCCTCTTAATTTGAGAATAGTAATTTTATCAAATTTTATCAAAAAGCCTAAAAAGAAGAGAAACCAAACCGTTTTCGTATTGATTTCTCCATGCAACTTCTTTGCAAGTCATCCCAGCCTAGTCGCAACAGATGCCTCATCCTCGAAGATCTCAATCTCCTCACAATTCCTGCTAATGTTTTGTTGAAAAGCTTCGCAGGCGAGCCTTGGTGGCATATTCAATCTCTTACTCCCCTTTGAAGGGTTTCTCCAAACTCCCTGCAGTTCTACTCATTGATTTACTTCCCCTTCCCCATTCATTTTTCTTTTATTTTTCATATCGTTTGCGCTTTTCTAAGGTTTATTTTTCATAACATTTTATTAAAATTGCAAAAATTATTTTTGTCCAGTAATTAATTGTTATATTATTTTATTGCTCAAAGGGTTCATTGAACATAAAATAAAAGTTATGTATTCAGTTGAACAAAATAAAATATGAAGGGGCTTAATTGTGTATTTAGCATAAAAACCAACTGGACTCTACTTCCAACACTTGCTTATTATTATGAGCCTTTTATTGTATAAGGCAAGGGTCTATCCTCCAAATCCAATTAAAGCTAGTCAATTTGGACCCATTCCAACACAATTTTAGGTCGGTCTTCCCCGCAGATCTACTCAACTCAACTCAACTGAGTCTTTATCTCAAAAGTAATAAAAACAATTATTATTATTTTATAAAAATAATCAAATAATAAAAATATATTAAAAAGGTATATGTTTTTAATAACAGCTCCATAGACTTTTATAATATGAAAATTTCTTTTTTTTTTCAAATAATTGTGAATATTTTCCTAAATAGCGAATAAAAGAAGGATTATTGAAGTCTCTATTTCCATATTCTTTATACAAATTCAAGTGTCCATTGAAGTGGCTCGCTTGTCAAGACGATAGAATCTGCACAAGGGGCTGGTTGTTTTCCATCAATTTGATATAAGCTCTGACCTTAATGTTTGCCCAAGATGTGATGAATATGATGAAATAGTTCCTCATTTATTTCTCCTCTGTAATTTTTCGTGGAAGATATGGTCTTGGATCCTCAATTGGTGCATGGGGCGTCTCTCTCTGCCTACCAAACTCTGTAGCTATATTATTTGCTGAATGGAAAAACCTTTCACGAGGGGAATTTCATACTAAAGTTTGGGTTTGCTTGTTTTATGTCACTGATTGATCTATGTGGCATAGTAGAAATGATAGTATCTTTAACAAAAAAGAATGGTCATTTGAGAATCTTTGCTCTCTTATTCTTTTTCGTCTGCTACTGATTTATTAGTCTCATCACAATCCATTGCGAGTTGGTCTTTTCCACATCACATCAGACCATCAATATTATGTTTAAGCCCTCCTCCATCCTATATAGAGTGGAATGTTAACGGTTCAGCTCTAGGGAATCCTAGTAATACGTGGTGGAATGCTTAGGGATAATGGGTCAATTTCTCTGCATTTTCTCTTACTTTACAGGTATAGATGACTCAAATGGTGCAGAATTTAGAGCAACATGCAAAGCCTTGGAGTTTCTTCTATCTTCGCGTCATCTTTGCTGTAATATCGATCGCATCATTGTGGAGTCTTAAGTCTCATGTGGCTTTGTCTTGGGTCAATAACCTTAATGATTCACCTTGGCAATTGTCAAGCGCTGTTAACTCTCTAGCTTCTAGTCTGTTGGTGTTGCCTAATGTTGAATTTCTTCATGTACTGAGGGAAGCGAATTCATTGGCTGATTCTCTAGCTAAACAAGGGCTGGTTCATTCTGAGGATTTTGTAGCTTTCTTTTAGTTTTAGTGTATATTGCTGTGTTTTTTCGTTTTGGCTTTGATGTTGTATCCCCTACATTTTGCTGTTCTGTTTCTTGTGTCCTGGATTTTGGTGCATTGTCTTTGCTGGAATGGTTTAGTATCCTTGTTTTTTTATGAATTTTTTCATCACCATTAGAAGTTAGTTTATAGGCGAGTGTATGGGGTTGAACCTATTGGTCTGAGGTCTTCTAATGGTGGATTTTCCCCTTTATAATTTTCTATTTCAATCCTATTAATAAATCTCTTGCTTCTTAAAAAAAAATTCAAGTAAACCAATATATAATTACAACTTGTTTTAATAAAATATTTTCAATTGTATTTGTTTTCTTCAAAGGTTACTTCAATTGTTGCTTCCTTGTGGGCTGAATGACTCGTCAATTCTAAACTTAGAACTAGCCAACATCATGTTAGTTGAACTATAAATAATTCAGAAGTATTATTAAAAGTTTTAAAAAATTCTTATTCATTATAATTTAGATCAAAATTAGTCATATTATTTCACTTGTAAAGGCATTTTAAAATGATGGATTTACACTGGGGATGAATAGTATAATATTTCTTATTATAGTGTGAGAAATTTAATATATATAATTTTTTTGAACCTAAAAAATTTTCAAAAAAAAATTGAGCTTGAACTCAGGAATAAAGTAAACGTGAAAATGACAAACCTTTAACCTTGAATTTTGTGGAATTTAGAAACATTCTAAATATATGATGTTTGTAATAATTCATGTTATTGGATTAGTGAAAATGGAGTGCCTATTTTATATACTAATTTTTTTCACGTTATTGTTCAGTTATATATATATATATAATTTATTTTTTTATACAATATTTTATATATGACATAATACTATAAATATTATATTTAACTATTTAAATTAAATATTAATTTTAATATTATTTTAATTAATTATATACATAAAATTATTTATTAATTTAAATTTATTGAATCATACTTTTATGAAAATTATGTGTTATATATAATAATAACATAATTATAAATTTAAATGTAATATAATAAAAAATGATATAATAAGTTTTAAAAATATAAATAGTTGAAGATATTTAAAAATTAAAATAAATTAAAAAAAATGTAAATTAGCTCATTGAATTAAATTTATTAAATTTTGTTAAGTTTGATTTGTCTATATTATATTTTTTATAATTTAAAATAATATTAATTTACATAATCAGGTTGCATAATTAAATTAATGTAAAAGAAAATCATTTATAAAATTAGAAATAGGATAATTTTTAAAATATATTTTATAGTTTAGTGCATTATCATTATAAAATTTTTATTTTATTATATTGATATTTTGAAATTTTATATTGTCATATTGTTTAATACAAATAATTTTAAAACATATATAATATATTTTAATTTTTTAAATCATAAATTATACTATATATGTTATAAATAATTGTAGATTAAAATATAAATATAAATATAAATATAAATTTAATCTTAAATTTTTAATTAATTCATATTAATTATATAGCTAATATTCTCAAGTAGTCATATTTTTTTTCTTTATTTTTCTTTTCATATCTTTCTCTTGTTTTTATTCTTTTAAAAATCTAAACCACAATAACTTAAAATTAATATTGAAAGAAGCATAGACTCTCATATAAATATATGAAATAATATAATTAAGTTTTTTTTATAATCTTATAGTCAAAATCAATACTCTAGCGAAGATGGACTAGTAAATTAAAAATAAAATATGTTCATACATATAAAGATATTAACAAACTATAATTCATCTATATTTAAATTAAATAGATCAAAGAAAATTAAAATCTCATACAATTACATGTAAAATGTAATTTTTTTATGTAAAAATGATATTAATCATCCTAAATATTTTAGAATGCATCAATATTAAATATAAAAAAAAAGGAAAATTAATCTATGTTAACCTATATCAATACCATTGAATTTGTAAGGATATTTGTTTCTTTTGATATTGGCAATAATAACAAAATTTTAGCAATCATGTTCACATGCAACTACCCTTATAAAAATAATATCTATGACATATTATAACTCAAAAAATTAAAAAATTTATAAATATATTTTACCTATTGCAGAAAAAACACATAAAAATATAGTGAAGAAAGAAAAAAAATCATATTATAAGTCAGAGTTAATGAAAATAGAGAGTGTAAATATAAAAGTTATCTATGACTAATATTTAAAATAAAATAGCTACAAATTTATAATAAATAAAATATTTGTTGTTGAATAGTATAGAATTTTATATCTATTGATATAAATACAAATTTTTTATTTAATTAAATAGTTAAATTTTAATAATAATTTTATAATTATGTTAATTAAATAGTTATTTTATAATTTAATTGTAACGTCCTCACTTTAGGTAGTCCGAACATTATACTGTTCCGACTACTAATGTCTCTCCGGACAGTCAGAATGTCTGGAACTATACTTCAACTAGAGTGAGGAGGCATAAATTGACTGAATAAAGATTAAGAAAAATCAAGGAAAAATAAAACAAGCAAAGTGCAACTCGATTAAACGAGTTAGGGTCACAGCGATGGGTGATCTTATAGGGAAGCGACTGCAGAGACAGTTGTCAATCCCAAACTCATGGGAAAACCCTATGAGACAAATAATAGGATTAAATTGAAGGCTTTAAGAAGTTTAAAAGGCAATAAAAATGCTAAGAAAAAATTAAGAAAATTTAATCAATTAGTATAGACAAATATAAACCGATAACCTCAATAAGGGGCATTTTGGTCATTTCAACCCTAGAGTTGAATTTTGACCTAAATGTTAGTTAAAATAAGAGAGATTAAAATATATAAAATAAATTAAAATCATGAAATTATGTATGGGAAAATGAAGAAAAAGAAAAGGAAAAAGAAAGAATTGAAAATATGAATACTAATTAAATTATGACATCATAAATAAAGTGTTAACCAATGGGAACTTAACAAACACATTAAGGGATAAGAAGAGTTAAAATAAGACAAGTTTGACCAAGTAAATCATTTTCTTCACCTCCTTCTTCCTCTTGCCGTCCACCATGGTCATGGTGCTCTCTCCCTTTTCAAGCTTTTAAGAGCTTTTGAGCTTGAAATTTTCCCCTTTCTCACCATAATTTTCCTTAGTCCTTTCATTAAAAACTTACCCTACACTATTAGCAAGACTTTGGCTGCCAAGAAATTGAAGGATTTTAAAGTTTCTACAAAAACAAAAAGTGGTCATTAAGAGGTTAGTGCCTAAACATGTCTCTTCCTTCTTTAACTAGCTTAGGCATGCTAATTCAAGTGTAAATTTCAAGAAATTAAAAGAAAACTTAGAGTGTGTAGTAACTTTATTTTCAGAAGCCATGAAAATGGTGTGAAATTGATGATTTTAATGGTTTTAAAATGGTTAGTGATAACATGTGATGAGGTTTTATGTGCAAGTAATTAAATTGGATGAGAATTTTATGGTGTTGGGAATATTGAGTTAGGGTTTTGACCTAATTTGGTACTTTTGCATTATGGCTTGAAATTGAGCATATTGAGATGAATTGTTGATCATTTGAAGTACTATGAATGACAAATTGTAGTTTGGTAGTAAGGAGGTATGAATATTGGGAGTGCATATTCTTTGCAGGAAATTCGGACCTATGAGTCCAGTGTGAAAAATTGTCTATAACTGAAATTGTGTAACTCCAATTGGTATGAGGCCAATTGGAGATGAAACTAAACCCAAAATACCCCATTTTTCATGAAGAAACTCTGCCTAAATTCTGCCCATAAGTTGACCAATTTATTGTCCCAATCTGGATATCCAAACACTAAACCCAGAAAAATGACCAAATGAACAGTACTTATTCATTTGGCCATAACTTCCTCTAGATAGGTCCAAATGACCTGATTTTTATGTCATTGGAAAGCTTAGACGTAGGACTACAACTTTCATTAAGAACACAAGCCCAGAAATGCACCTAACCAAATGAAATTGCTGGCCCAAGTGAGGTCACCAAACTGACTAGAACCATTCTGCCCAGAATTTTCTGGACATAAGCCTACCCGACCAGTTTGGCAAAATGGCCATAACTTGGTCTATAAAAATTCAAATGCAATGAAACAAATGGCAAAATTTTTGTAAGACATTGTAACGTCCTCACCAAAGGTAGTCCGTACATTTTACTGTTCTAACGACTAATGTCTGTTCGGACAGTTAAAATGTCTGGGACTACACTTAAACTATAGTGAGAAGGCATAAATTAATGAAATAAATATTAAAAAAAAATGTAGGAAAAATTTTGAGAAAATAAAATAAAATTTAGAGAATTTATTTATTTGGTATAAAATAATAAAAATAACCCGATGAGCACCATGAAGGGCATTTTGGTCATTTCACCCCTAGAGGTGAATTTTGACCTAAATGTCAAATTAAAAATTGAGAGAATAAAATAATTAACATAAATTAAAAATTTATGAAATGAATTGGAAAACGAGAAAAGAAAAGAAGAAAAGAAAAGAAAAGAAAAGAAAAGAAAAAGACTTATGATATAAAATAAAATAAAGTACAATAAAAATATATATATATATAGACACAAGATGACAAGAGCCACCAACCATCTTCTTCTTCTTCCCTCTTCTCTCTCTCTCTCCCTCTCTTGGAAACCGTCCACCATGGGAGCTCTCTCCCTCCATTTTTGTTCTTTTTAAAGCTTGATTTTCCAAGCTTTCTCCTCCCCAAAACCCGTAGACCCCTTCACAAAAAATTTAGCCCACACCATAAGGAAGCTTTAGATACCCATAAGAAGAAGAAAGATTAAAGTTTGAAGTGGGTCACAAGAGGTTAGTGCACTAATCCCTCTTCTTCTCTTTATTAAACATGAAAAGCATGTTTAGCTAAGCATAAATACCATTAAAACAAAAAGAAAATCTAGAGGAAAGAACCCTTGAATTTTTGGCAGCCATGGAACTTGAAGTTTATTGCTTTTAAGTGATGAAAAATGGTTCTATGAGAATGTGTAATTAGTTGAAATGTTTGGGTGTTTGACTGCGTAGTGTTTGTGTAAATTTGAAACATTGAAAATTAGGGTTTGTGTAAATATTGAGGACTTTATGTAAAATGTTGAAATTGATCTATTGGGATGAGATTGTTGCTTATAGAAGTGTATTGCATGCAAATTGAAGTAAGGAAGTTGGAGGAGATTGAGTTTTGGAAGTGTCAATTTTCTGCAGGTTGTGTTTGTTGAGGGCAGTGTACATTTTAGGCCATAAATAAAATTGTGTGACCCCAATTGGTATGAGGCCAATTGGAGGTGAAACTAGACCCAAAATAGCCCATTTTCCATGAAGAAACCATGCCCAAATTCTGTCCAAAACTTGACCTAAATACTGCCCAAATTCGGATTTCCCTGCAACCCAACCCAGAAAATGACCAAATGAACAGTACGTGTTCATTTGGTCATAACTCTCTCTATACTGGTCCAAATGACCTAAAATTTCACCCATGGAAAGTTTAGACATAGAGCTACACTTTTCATGAAGACCACTTAACCCAGTTTTTCCTTTAACCAATTCAAATTGTTAGCACAAGTTGGGTCACTGAAACTGCCAACCCAGAAAATGACCAAATGAATAGTACATGTTCATTTGGTCATAACTCTCTCTATACTGGTCTAAATGACCTAAAATTTCACCCATGGAAAGTTTAGACATAGAGCTACACTTTTCATGAAGACCACTTAACCCAGTTTTGCCTTTAACCAATTCAAATTGTTAGCAAAATTTGGGTCACTGAAACTGCCAACCCAGAAAATGACCAAATGAACAGTACGTGTTCATTTGGTCATAACTCTCTCTATACTAGTCCAAATGACCTAAAATTTTACCCATGGACAGTTTAGACATAGAGCTACACTTTTCATGAAGACCACTTAACTCAGTTTTGCCTTAAACCAATTCAAATTGTTAGCACAAGTTGGGTCACTGAAACTGCCAACCCAGAAAATGACCAAATGAACAGTACGTGTTCATTTGGTCATAACTCTCTCTATACTGGTCCAAATGACCTAAAATTTTACCCATGGACAGTTTAGACATAGAGCTACACTTTTCATGAAGACCACTTAACCCAGTTTTGCCTTTAACCAATTCAAATTGTTAGCACAAGTTGGGTCACTGAAACTGTCAACCCAGAAAATGACCAAATGAACAGTACGTGTTCATTTGGTCATAACTCTCTCTATACTGGTCC
Source organism: Hevea brasiliensis (assembly GCF_030052815.1). NCBI lineage: Eukaryota > Viridiplantae > Streptophyta > Magnoliopsida > Malpighiales > Euphorbiaceae > Hevea > Hevea brasiliensis. The sequence continues at coordinate 40,396 of NW_026614968.1, forward strand.
AAATGACCTAAAATTTTACCCATGGAAAGTTTAGACATAGGGCTACACTTGTCATGAAGACTACCTAACCCAGTTTTGCCCTTAACCAATTCAAAGTGTTAGCACAAGTTGGGTCACTGAAACTGCCAACCCAGAAAATGTCCCAAAATACTATTCCTTTGGTATTTTGACCATAACTTGAGTTCTATAACCCCAAATTCAGTGATTCAAAAACTGAAATTCAAGTTTAAACATAGAGGAGCAATTGTTATGAAGGAATTGTGATTAAATAGACATCCCAACCTAGTCAAATTCCTAGATAAAGATAACACATCAACATGAACCTAAAGAAAGGTTCGTGGGAAAAATGCTATATATGATAATTAAAATACTCATAAGGAGAATTAAATATTAAAAATGATATGAATATGTAAATTGGGACTAATTTCCTATTAATATGAAATTAATGGTACCAATGAACAGTACTAGAAAATAGTAATAGTGAATAGTATTAAATTAATTAAAAATATTTAATTGCCCATAGTATACCTAGACTTATTTATTTATTTGGATAAATTGGTATACCAATTAGGGACTACAGATAGCAGTACTGCCTACCGAGAAAATCATGAACTGACAATATATGTCTGGTATGATTGTTCTACAGGCTATATGCCTACTTACGGGCCATTGTGCCTACTTAATTTCTAGCTTTACAAGCCTGACAATGGGTCTCTGCTCTACACCGCCTCATGCCCGATGACGATATCTTGGATAGACATATGGCTGTCTAACCAGTATACACCCGTATATCCAGCTTTTATAATTTGTTATAGGTTTCTTGGGCACTGATAAAAAAATTAATTAAGATTTAATATATAATAAGTAATCATAAAAGATCCTGATAATGTTAATTGTTTCTAAAGAGCAATAAAAAAAAATATAAAAGACCAAGAAATTATAAGTTGCATACATTATTTCAAATTATTAAATTATTGTTATTATAAATTATGCACCACTAAGCGTTATGCTTAGCGCGTTGGTTTTCCATCGCGTAGGTGCTGGAGATCATCCCAAGAAGAAGCAGAGCAAAGAAGCACTGTGAGTGCATCGACAAAGCTTTGATCAGATCTGCCATTGTCCAGAGTCACCTCACTTGTCTTTTGTATTTTGGTAGGGCCCATGTATAGACTAGTATTTTGGTTCATTATGTTTAGGCATGATGTAATTACTAGTTTATGATGTATTTCATTTTGGACTTGAAATGAAAACTTATAATTTATTATCTATGAATTTCCATATGAATGCAATAGCTGACACTTCATTTTGAAATCTCATAAAATAGTTGTGAATGATATGATAAAAGAGAATATGATATGGAAATGTGTAAAATGAATATGGACATGTTAACAGGTGATTAGTGGAACCCACAAGATGCTAATCAAATAAGGGAGGCTCTGTCGGGGTCCCCACAGAAATAAGATATATAAAAAAAAAATTCTACACATAGAATACATGTTTTAAATGACATCAAAAGTTTACAATAGATATGATAAAACAAGATAGGGTGCTCCGGCACCGAATGTGGCACTTCTTGCTCGGCTCTACGGTAGACGGGTAAGGGGCGTCACAGACATAGGTCTACAATATTGGTCTTTTGACCAAAACCCAGAACCCAAAGGAACTAGGTCAAATGGTTAGAAGAAATTAACATATCAAAATCTGGAGTTTGACCAAATTACACTTGACCCCAGAATAGTGTTTATTGTATATCTTCCGCCAGGAAACTCTAATTAGGATGAGCCATACTAATCTGGAACCCTAAGAAACAAGGCTCCAACTTTGTTTTAGACATTGTCCTCAAATAATGAACATAAGGACCCTAAAAGTTGAGTCAAAGCTACTGACCTGAACTTGGACCCTGAAGACACAGGGTACTTGAGTCTAGGCCAGTTATTTAGTCATAATTAATTCTACAAAACTTGAAAAATTGTAATTTAAATATCTGAGTGACCATAAGACATAGGGTAACAATTTCTATGCAGAACACTAGGCCTAATTTTGGCTATAACATATTCAATTAATTAGGTAAAGTGTAACTCTAAAATCTGCCTATTTAAGGAACCAGAATTAGGAAATGAACCAGTTATGGTTATTTGACCATAACTTGAGTTCTAAAACTTCAAATGACATGATTCAAAAGAGAAAACAAAGAGAAGACATAGAGGAACAACTTCCATGAAGGAAGTGTAGCCAAATAAGGGCCACATCTTGGCCAAATTGTTAGGTGAATCTAAGATACTAAACCTAGACCTTGAGAAAGGTTCCTAATATGATTTGGTATATGAGATGAAATAAATTACAATAACTTGCTAAGCTTGAAAATGACATGAATCAATGAAACTATGAGTATTAAATAACATTATTTTGCCCAAAGTACACCTAGACTCATTTATATAGCTTGGATCGATTGGTATTCCAATTAAGGACTACAGATTGCATTAGTGCCCATATGAATGTGTTAGTAGTATGCCCTAGAGCATATCATTTAGTATATATCTTATACATGTTTTATTAATAAAAGGCATTTTCACTTTTCCGTTTACATAATATATTTATGTGTAATAGAAAAGGTCCATTGATATTTTGTTAGAAATTTTATTCTTAAGTTGTTAAGAAAATGAGTGACAGTATTTCTAACACAAAGTATCATAAATTGGTTCACAATCGAGGATACTTCACAATAAGGACATGACTTATCCAGAAATATTGTAATCATATTTGTTCCCAAGTTATTTATATGAGATGTAAATAAGATGGAATGGTGAGTCTCATGCCATATAACAAACAAGATAGGCATTTATGCATGATAAGTAGGCCGAACCAGTGACATTTATGACAAGTACATGGAGTTTACTCTTGTCAATGCATTGTCATAAATCATATCAGTGCATATAATCTTTAGACCTGAGATAGCACAGTTATCTTGTATATAGGTGGTTTGAGTTTGATACTGCTTTCATACTTGTACTGTGCATGGGTATATGGGCATGTGTTGGCTCCTACTAGTTATATATGGAGGTAGGTGTTGATCAAGATAGAATCTGTTACCCTAAGTAAATAGGGATAAAATCCTATGTTCCTTTAATCATTCTTAATGTTTCAAGTTTCTGGCCAGGACAGATAGATTTAATCAGAAAAGAGTTTCTGATAAGAAAATCTTTTTAATAAAAAATTAGAATTAAAAGAGAACAAATATTCATAGTAAATGGGGTTTGACATAAACCATGACTCCAGCTCGAATTGGGATTTTGTAAGAGAGAGATTCTAGTGCATGGTAACATATGATAAAAGTTCATTTAAGGTATTCTTTATTACTAATTGGGTGGCTATGGCATGCTATGCTAGGTATTAACCATGGTCTATGAGGTGCATAAAATGATTTAGAGAAATCATTTATGGTAAGAAAGAGTTCTGATGATATTAAGAGTTAATATCATATCTCATTGCCAATTAGTGATGAGCCTAGTGAGTCACACACATACACAAGTAATTACCAAGTTAAATGTGATTTAATTAATTAGTTAAAAAGTTTAATTGATTAATTAAATAGGTTTGGTTTGTAATTAGATTGTAAAGTCCCTAGCATGGCTTGAAACCAAATTTAGGTTATTGGATTTATAGTATAAGTTAAATTTATATTTAAAGTATTTAAATATGAATTTAATCATAAGAAATTAATTAATAGAGATTAATTAATTAATTTATATTTGATATAAATTGATTAGAAGAGGAGAAATAATTATTTTATATTGAGAACTCAAAATTGAAACACAAGGGTAATTTGGTCATTTCACAGGGTGACATGTGGCACCATGAGATGGTGACACATGGCACCATATAAGCTTGCCATTTGTCTTCCAATCATGTAAGATGATCAAAGTCAAGATTAAACCTAGCTTTGACACTTGGCTTAATGTGATTAAGCCAATTAAATTTCTGGCCAATCAGAAGATGACATGTGGCAAGGGTTTTAAATGATGACCTAATTATATAATGTGATGTTATGAAAGAATAAAAAAACAATATGCTATTCTCTCATATGTGCCGCCACCTTTGAGCCTCTCTTCCTCTCTTCTTCTTCATCTCTCATCAATTCAAAGAGAATTGCCAATATTCTCTTGAATTAAAATTGCTAGAAATCGTTTCTAGTGTCCTGTACACATCTACAACCTCTCTAAAGGCAAATCCCTATTTCCTAATTGGTTGGCAAGGCTTTAGAAGCTATTCAAGGGGCTGCCATTGGTGATCTTGGTGTGGACAAGCTATAGGGACAACATCTGGGGTCCTAGGTGCTTCAAAAAGGTACCAAACACAACTATAGTGCATCAAAAGGTTAGTGCACATATTCTTGATTTAATCTAGGGTTCTAATGAATTAATCTGTTAATTCTAAAATCTTAAATGACAAACATAGATCCAAATACATATTAAAAGAGTTTTAATATGCAATTGAATATTGAAATCAATAGGTAAAAAATTGAATCTTGCATGATGCATGAGACCCTAGAAGAAAATTTTTGAATTCAATGTTCTAATCTGATAATTTTCACGCTTCTGCTCCTTCAATTGGTATCAGAGCCACTATATTTGCCATTTAGATTGTTTAATATCTGATTTAATTGTGTGATTTGATCAAAAGTTGATTGATTCATTGCTGGTTGCAAAGAATAGGTGGCGGCATGCTTGGTTGTGCACTGTGGTGCGCATGGTATTGGTCTTCAATTGTGCAATTGTTGTATGCTTGATGTCCATAATTATGCCTGTCTAATTAAATTATTTAATTAGAATTATAATCATACAATTAAATTTGTTTTAATGTGATTTAAATATGAATTTTTAAATTTGTTTGAATTTGATTCAAATCTGAATTTTTAAATTTATTTGAATGAGATTCAAATCTGGATTTTTAAGTTGAATATGAGATATTCAATTTAATTTTAGTGTATATGTTTTATTTAATTATTAAATGGTGATATGCATGATGGATGATCATGGACAATAAAAGACCAATGTGATTGGATTTATTTCTTTTATGTTTCTTTGGGTTGTAAATTAATTAATTTAATTTTAGTAGCATGTATCATGAAGGTTATAATATTTTTTGGTTAAAATTTCATTTATTTGGTTCTTGTAAATTCGCCTTGATATGCCAAGAATTGCTATGTAATTGGATTGCAAGAAGATCAAGGAGGTCAAGAGTATTGGTGGGACCAGTGGGAGGAATTCAAGATCAAGTGTTGATTATGTACTCCTTCAGCAGCTCTTGTAATATGAATGAATGAAATTGTACAAGAGTTACCAAGAACTCTCTGATGCCTTAGGCAAAATGTTCAGCTCCTTTACCATTGGTAATAAAATATATAATTTTACTTATTTGACTATAAAATTTGTATTTAAAATTTAACCAATCTTATTAATTATGAATTGAATGTTTTTGAAGGGAACTGTGGATCTCAAGGAATGAAGGATTTCATGAACGAGAGCAAATTGATAGACCTGTTGAATGGTTCTGAGTATGTTCCAACTTATGAAGACATAGACGGAGATTGGATGCTTGTAGGAGATGTGCCATGGGAGTAAGTTCTTTTTCAAATCTTACATGTTGGATTAATTCTGAAAACATTTGATTAAAACATGTGTGTTATAAGATTTCCAACATAATGCTGGGGATTTGTGCAATTGTCTTCTCCTCTTTAAAAAGATCCACAATTTCTCTTCTTAATCTCTATGGTATAATACTAGGGATTTGTAAGATTTCTTTATCTTCAAAGATTCTTGAAACCAGTAACATCACGAGTATAATCCTCCCTTCTTTTAGCGACTAATTAATTTTTTATTTAAAAAATAAAAATATAATATAAATATGAAGTACATAATTTTGTATTATTATAATTTTATATAAAAAAATTAAAAATAAATTATTTGTATAAAATATTATAACAATTATTTTGATTTTAAGAACTTAATCGAGTTAACAGCCCATTTGAATCGGTAATTTAATGGGAAATACTTATTTGGTGATAATTTACCTTATACGGCATTTGTATTCAATTTAAAAATTATTAAATTTTAATATTTTTCTAAAAAAATTCATATTTTCTATTATTGGACTTATATCCAAATAACAAACTAAAACACCTAATAACTACATATTAAAAAAATAAAAAATATATCCTTATAGTATAGGAAATACTAAATCCTCAACGTTAATAAATCCCATGAAAGTAGAAGATAAAATTCAAACAATCTGAGAATAAATATAAATATGTTACAAAATATTACAGATTTGAAAATTATTAAAAAAATATAAAATAAATATAAAAAAATGTAAAAAGAAAGAAAAAGGAAGCAATAATCGATGAAAATACTTATTGGTAATTGTCAAATAGCTCACAAGTGAAAAGAAAGATGAAAAAATAATTGATAGTTTGGTAGCTGCCACTCTGATTCTTAAGTTAGAGAGCAATTCATATTATATGAGAGAATAATAAATCAGAGCAATGATGAAAAATGAGAATGAAATAAGAAAATAAAATTTCATTTATAAATGATAATAGCGCCAAAAAAAAGGATTTTATGTGATATTTTCCTCTTTTAATTAACTTTATATTGAATAAGTTTTTTATTTGCAATTAAAATATTTTTTTGTTAATCTTCTTACAGTAAAATTAAATTTTTGTTTTTAAGTAACTGTCAAAGCTGTATTTTTTTTTATAGATTTAATATATTTAAAATAAATAATTTAAAAATATTCGTAAATAGATGCTAATTCAACTATATGGACATGGACCATTGATGTGCTACACTATCACAAGGCACAAGCCATCAGAACCAACACCAAAATACTCATCCAAACATATCCTAATAATTGAACAGTCATTTCTACTCTAAAATGGCAGCTATTGACCCATTTTGGCTGAAATTTGACCGTATTTTTTTAAATTTTTAGTCAAATAATTCTCAATTCATTAAAAACGATTTATATTTTATAAATGAGAAAATATATTGTTATGATTTAATATTATCGAATTTTGAACTTGATAATAAGATAAAAGTAAATATGGTTAACCTTTAATTGGATGTTTAAATGCTTAATGGCTAAGGAAATTCATGTCTAAAATAAAAGAATTGAGAAAAATAAATGAAAGTGTGAAAAATAAATAAAATTTGGCCTTATCCTCTTTATTAGGGATGGAGTGGAAGCCACCTCTCATGTGTCGTGTTCATCTTCGAACAACGACTCAACCCAAAGCACACACACGTAGCCGCCTCACATCATCCCTTTGAATATTTACTTTAATTAGAGTAATCCTTGTACAATTAGGATTTGTATTAATTAAAATAAATATCAATTAATATTGGGCCACATTAAAGGAATTGATTTTGGCCCATATGTAATATTAATTACTGGACAAAATCTTACATTCTCCCACTTGGCACAATAATTAAGTGATATAAACTTTAATAACATAAACATTAGGCGCGCATAAAATAAACAAATCATTTCCATAATGTACTTCATAATTACCTTCCTATAACAAATTACTAAGTATGGGTTATGGCGGTTGTACATTATTTAATCACATACTTCCTTCCATATACCACAATACTAGCAACTTACCATAGTAGGTACATAATAGATATATGTTTATCACATCATGGTCCACAATAATGTCTCAAAAGACTTTTCCTATTATCATTCACTCAAAATATTATGTGTACACAATTATGAGAAATAGGAAATACTTTAATGTATATCAGAAACACATCAATGAGCTCAGAGTGTCAAAGCCAATACATTATACATTAATACAATCAAGACCCATTATAAGAAAATATTCTTTAAATGTCTTAGGTTGCGAACCCTTAATTAACGAATCTGTTATCATGAGATCAATACTATTATGCTCAATAGACACTCTTTATTTCTGAACTTTCTCCTTAACAACAAAATACTTTAATTCCATATGCTTGGTACCTTTGGCAAATTTGTCATTTATGGAGAAAATACTATTACGGAATTATCAGAATGAATTCTCAGCGGCTTGCTAATGGTGTCGACTACCTCAAGTCCTGAGATAAAATTCCGCATCCATAATGCATGAATTATAACTTAAAAATATGCCATAAATTTTGCTTTCATAATGGATGAAATAATGACAGACTATTTTTCGGCATTTTTCCATAATACTGTTCCTTCAACTAATAAGAACAAGTAGCCGAAATAAACTTTTATTGTCAACACATCCAGCTAAATCTGAATCTGAATATCCAATCACTTCTAAATGATTAGATATCCTGTAAGTGAGCATGAAATCTTTAGTTCATTGCAGGTACCATAAAACTTTCTTTGCAGCTTTCTAGTTATCAATTCCAGGATAAAGAATTGTACAGGTTTAAGTATACATCAAATTGTCCACAATTGAAGCATAAGGTATCGATTCCATTTCTTTACATTCCACATCATTCTTTGGACATTGATTGAGACTGAATTTGTCCCCCCCCTTTTTTTTTTGTATGGAAACAATTCATGCTGAACATTTATACATATTAAATCTCTCTAAAAAGTCTATCAATATAGGCTTTCTGAGACAATCCCAATAGTCTTTGAGATCTATTACGGAATATTTCTATTCTAATCACAAAGGATGCCTCTCCCATATCTTTCATTTCAAAATTCATTGAGAGAAAATCTTTAGTCTCACGCAATATGCCCAAATCATTTGCAGCAAACAAGATATCATCAATATACAGAATTAAGAAAATAAACATACTCCCACTGATCTTAAGATATATATACATCGATTAATGACTTTTTCTTTAAATCAAAAGACTTTATGGTATCATTGAACTTAATATACCACTGGTGGGAAGCTTACTTAAGTATGTATATTGATTTCTTAAGTTTACACACCATATGGCCTTTTCCTTCAACTGAGAAACCTTTAGGATGGTCCATATAAACTTCCTCTTCAAGTTCTTCATTTAGAAAGGCTATTTTCACATATTTGGTGCAATTTTCACATCTATTTGGTGCAACTCTAAGTCATAATGAGCTACCAATGTCATGATAATTCTTAATGAGTCTTTCTTTGAGACTGGTGAAAATGTTTCTTTATAGTCAATACCATCCTTCTGAGTATAACCCTTGGCAACAAGTCTTGCTTTATATCATTTGATTTTGCCATTCGAGTTGCGCTTGGTCTTAAAGACCCATGTACACCCAACTCGTTTACATCCTTTAGACAATTCGACTATATCCCATGCTTTGTTTTGTTCCATAGAATTTAACTTATCTTTCATGGCATCTAACCAATTATCAGACTCATTACTTTCTATAGCTTGTGAAAAGGAAATTGGATCTTTACTAATTCCTATGTCAAAATCTAACTTTTGCAAGTAAACCACGTAATCGTTAGTAATTGTCGATCTCCTTTCTCTTTGAGATATTCTTAATGGCATTTCTTGTGGTTCACCTTCAATAGCTCTTTGTGGGTTAGCTTATTCAGGATGTGTTTCATCATTATGTTGTGTAGCATTGTTAGGTCCTTCAACAACTGCTGGAACAACATGTGGAGCAGGAGTGGATATTAGTGTAACACCCTAGGCAAATCCCACATCGACAAAACACGGGAGAGATGCTGGGTTTATAAGTTGTTGGTTCGTAACTCCTAGTGACGCGTTTTAAAACCGTGAGGGCTTCGGCCCAGAGCGGACAATATCACTAGTGGGCTGGGCCATTACATTTGTGGTATCAGAGCCGCTCCGCGTGCAACCTTGAACGATGGTGGGGCAAACCTCAGCGAGGACGCTGAGTCCCATAAGGGGGGTGGATTGTAACACCCTAGGCAAATCCCACATCGGCAAAACACGGGAGAGATGCTGGGTTTATAAGTTGACAGTTTGTAACCCCTAGCGACACATTTTAACTGAGGTTTGCCCCACCATCGTTCAAGGTTGCACGCGGAGCAGCTCTGATACCACAAATGTAATGGCCCTACCCGAGTGATATTGTCCGCCTCGGGCCAAGCCTCACGGTTTTAAAACGCGTCGCTAGAGGTTACAAACTGTCAACTTATAAACCCAGCATCTCTCCCGTGTTTTGCCGATGTGGGATTTGCCTAGGGTGTTACAATTAGAACTTTAATAGGCACATGAAAGTCAACTTTATTTTATTATATATCCACATCGTGTCTCTCAACACTCCCACTAACTTCACCATTCTCAAGGAATCTTGCATTACCAGTTTTCGTAATTCTTGGACTATGGTTTGGAACATAAAACCTATATCGTTTAGATTTTTTTGGATAACCAATAAAGTGTCCACTTATCATTCGAGAATCTAATTTCTTTTTATGTGGATTATAAATTATTGCTTTCGCTCGACAACCCCAAGCATGAAGGTGCCTTAAACTAGGTTTCCTTCTAGTCCATAATTCAAAAGGTATTTTTGAGACTGCCTTACTAGGAATCCTATTTAACAAGTATATAGCGGTTTTAAGTGTATATATCCATAAAGATATAGGTAAAAAAGAGTTACTCATCAAACTCCTAACCATATTCATCAAACTTCTAAATTAAGGAGTACTTGGCATAGTATATTGTGCACATATGCCATAACTTTCTAAGAACTTGACAAATAGACCATGACATTGTCCGTGTTTCCCATAGTATTCACTACCTCTATCTGACCTTACTATTTTCACTTTTCTATCTAATTGCCTCTCAACCTCATTTATGTACACTTCAAGTGCATTTATTGATTGAGATTTTTCATTGAGCAAATAAATATGTTCATAACGTGAAAAATCATCAATAAAGGTAATAAAATACTTTTATCCACCAAAAGATGGAGTATTAAAAGTCCTACCTATATCAGTGTGTATAATTTTAAGAAGTTTACTGCTTCTTATGGCTTCTTTCTTATCGTGTTTGGTTTGCTTTCTCTTAATGCAATCCACACATATCAAGATCAATAATATCTAAACTCGGTAGAATCTCGTTCTTTATTGACCTTTCTAATATTTATTTGGATATATGACCCAAACACTTATGCCACAAGAAAACAAAATTCTAATTCAGTCTATTATACTTAATTTCAATATTGCTATAAGTGACAAGCAAGGATTCAACAAAATTATCATCACGTTTCAGTATTTATAGATCATCAGTAAGAATTCCAAAAACAATAATGAAATTATCATTATTACTAAATAAACTGAAACATCCGTGCCCAAACTTAACATTGAACCCAAATTCATTAAGTTTTGAAACAAAATTGATATTCGTAGAAATTGAAAGCATATAGAAGGTTTTTAATAAGTCTAGTTGATAGCCATTGTCTTAGACCAAACGGTAAGTCTCTATGCCTTCAATTGGAGCCTTCATATGGTTCCCCATAAATAGGAAGTCTTAGTTGGGTTTTCGGTTTGGACCATAAGGAATTCTTTCATCACATTGGAGATATAAATAGTAGCATCAAAATCAAGCCACCAAGTATTATTAGGAACTTCAAATAAGTTTGATTTGAAACATAAATAAGTATAAAGATTACCTTTCTTTTCAAATCTAGCTTTATTTTTCAGGCAATCTTTTTGATAGTGTCATATTACCATTTATTCCTTTCCTTAGCTTAAGTAACATTTGAAGATCCTTTCTTTTTCTTCTTAAACTTGTAAGCTTTAACTTAAGTCCCTTATTAGCTTCTTAACCCATAATGTTGACAGAATGAGTCCCTTAATTTTTCAACCTTATTTCCTCCTAAACTAGCTTATTGGCCAATTCATTACCATTCTACTTATCCTCAATAGTGTTATAGTTAATTTGAAATGGCTCATATTCAAGAGGTAATGAATTCATAATGAATGAATTATCTCAATGAATTATGAAATAATTGTATTATATGATATATTTTTTTTTGGCATGAAAACTTATTTATGAAATAATAATAATAATGATTAAAAAGAAATATTCAATGAATTTTAAAATAATTAATAAATGTTATTATTTCAGTTAGACTTCATATATAGGAGTAATGTCGTATGCATAATTATTGATCACACAAATAAAACGCAAACATTTCTGGAGGGTAGCATGAAATCACTGCCAATTCCTTCAATAAACATCAATGTCCTTCTAAAATTGCAGATGCAAGAAAAGTGTCTTCTTTAGAATTTTTTAGCACATTATGAAATTTACACAAAAAAAAAAAAATCAATCTAAAGATAATTTTTCATCTTCCACAATAACAATAGTATATATACAAAATAATTAATCTATTAAATAATTTATTTATAAAACTTTTATAATAATCGTTGTGGAAACACGACTAGTTGTATATAAATAAAGCTTGCAGGGGTGGAGAGGTAAGGAAAAATGTGAAATCTAGCTAGCTACGAGTCAAAGGTAGCGATCCTGATCAGCATTTGACATGAAAGGGATGTATAACGAATTGGGGAGGATATGTTAATTGTATTTCTCTGCTTCTTGAAAAGGTCAAAGCTAATCTGACATTAAGAAATTAATCTGAATAATAATGCTCAAAAACTCAAGCCTCTAATAGGGATGGCAATAGGTAGGGTACCCGTAAAAATTAACCTATTCGAACCCGAACTCAATTAATATTATCAAAACCTGAATCCGTCCTAAACCCGATTAAAATTTATTCTCAATTACCCGAATTCGTCCCAAACTTAATTATTATTACTAAAAAAAAATAAAACCCGTTTAATTTTATATATTTTAATTAATATTTTGCATAAAAAATTATTTTGATTAATAATTTATATTTTAAAATTTTAATAATTTCATAAATCATTTAAAATCAATTTTATATAAAATAAAATATATAAAAATTTATAAATATTATTATAAAAAATATATATTTTATATTTAATTAAGTATTTATATAGACAGGTTCAGGTAACGGATACTCAATATGTAAAATCTGAATCCGATCCAAACTCGTCATGGTAGGGGTGGCCACGGTTCAGGAACCGCCGGTTACGGTTCCTGAACCGCCGGTTCAGGTTCAATGAAATCATGAACCTGAACCAAATCGTCATGGGACGGTTTGGAAGACGGTTCTTGAACCACCGGTTCCGGTTCGAGCCTCGGTTTAAAACGATTTGAAAGACGGTTCGAAAAAAGGTTCGAAAAATGACAGTTCAAGATGGTTTGAAAGCGGTTTAAGAGCAACTTAAAGGAAAAAATTAGAGAAATATTTTATTGATTTAGAATTTAAGTTATATTTGTAAAAATATTTTAATTTTTCTTAAAAATCTTTCAATCAAAATAAAATAACTTATTTTTAAGAAAAATTTAATAAGCAAAGACTTGAACTTATTAAAAAATTAGAGATAAAATTAATTTTAAAAAAAAATTAGAAAAATGTGCATGAACTTAATTTTGCCTATGTATCCCTTTAGGATTTAGAGGAATCAAAATTTTCAGTTATAAGTTGAGAAAAGGGAGATTGTGGTGGTTTGATCATGTGAAGTATAGACATAGGAAAGCTCCAATTAGACAAGTAGAGCATATTTGGTTGAGGATAGAAAGAAAATAATAGATAGACCTAAACTGACTTGGAGGAGAATAGTACAACATAACCTAGAAACATTACACATTTCCGAGGATTTAACCCAAAATCGTTTAGAGTGGAGAAAGAGAATCCATATAGCCGATCCCAATAAATTTTTGGGATAAAAGCTTAGTTGAATTGAGTTAAATTGAGTATTACTTGCCATTTTTAAAAAAATTATATGATAATTGATAATTAAAAAAACATAAAAGAAAAAAAATTAAAATAGAGGGTATTGAAAATTTTATTGAAGATATAAAATAATAACAGAGTAATTGAGATAATATTAAAAATTTCAGTGAGCATAAAAATAATAAAGTAGGGAAATTGTGAAAGTACTGAGAATTAAAAGGAGTGTAGAAAATAATTATTTAGAAAATTTGAGAAATTGAAAGAGTATTAAGAATTAAAGAGAATATAGAGAATAATTGTGTAGAGAATTATATATATATATATATATATATATATATATATATATATATATATATATATATATATATATATATATATAAATGAATTAGGAGTAGAGGGAAGTATTTATTGAATTTTTTTGAATTTAAATCGTTTGTTTGTCCGGTCGAATCACGGTTCAATCGATTCGAACCACGGTTCACGGTTTCTAAAAATTATGAACTGAACCAAACCGTAAAAGGACGCTTTCGGGTTTGAAGTCGGTTCCGGTTTTGACGGTTTCGGTCCTGCTTTGACTGATGGCCCGATTCTGCCTCGCTCAAACCGAATCGTGGCCACCCCTACGTCATGGGTATTATTTCTCAAATTCGAACTAATCCCAAACTCGATTATATAATATCCAAACTTATCCTAGTAGAGTTTGATTGGATCTGGTACCCACAAAAACCCGACCCATTCCATCCCTAGCCTCAAGCAAAAGACAGGAAGGCAAAACAAAGGCATGCGGTTAAAATTCTTTTTCAGGAAAGAAAAGCAATAGAAGGTTGGCTTATTACAGTAAATTGGTTAATAATTTTAATATGTAAACAGTTGAGTCATTTATATATATATTTATATTAAAAGTCATATATATATATATATATATATATTTATTTATATTAAAATGAATTACCTCTGAATTTTTATATGGTATCAGAATTTCAATTGAGTTATGAGTTCCAATGGTCTATAAAACTATATAATTATATTTATATTGAGTTAAATACAAATCAATTATTAAGTGACAATCATGTAATTGCACTTAAGAAAAAGTAAGAGGAAATGAATTAGATTAAATGTCTCACATTGAAAATATACATTATTTAAAGGCATTGCAATATTGAATTGGTCAGTTATATATATGTAAGCACCTCAATTATTTGTATGTATTCGTATTAAAATAAATTAATATATAATAATCTCAGTACTCTGTATGAATTTTAGATAAAAACAAAAATAGAGATTAAATTAATTTTCTTCTATTTATGCTTGGAAAAATAATTCATAATATATAATTACATATGAAGTGTAAATTACATGTTCATGTGATAGGGTAAAACAGATAAACGGAAATGTAATAAATTAAAAGGAAAATGAGTGAAAATGAAAAAATTCACAAGTTTTAGATATTGATATGGGTTTAATATTTAACAGATTAAATGACAAAAAATGATTTATATAGCCAATTCTAATAAGTTTAAATTAAGATTTAATTACAATTGCGTTGTTATAAGAATTTATTTTGATTATTTTTAGCTCTGGTGATGATTATCAAAATAATTAACTATTGCTTGAAAAATATGAGTAATTAATTTCTGTTATAAAATTCTAATTTGCAGATTTGAATGTTGAATAATGGACTCACTTTGTCAAAGATGGTGAACTGTAATCATTAATTACAAAAGGAGAAAACCCAAATCTCTTTTTCTAGTAGCTCGAACATGCCGTGATCTACTGATGTACAATTAATGCATCAATCAATAGAGCTCTTTCTCTCTACTTGTTTTGCTGGGTCTGGATAAAGCCCTATGAATTGACTCCTGATATTCAAGGTCTCCGGTCTAAGTTCAAATGCCATAATTTTCCAAGTTTCCAACCGACATTTTCCCATAAATTCAACCATTCTTGCACCAATGTTCTTCACAAAACCAAAACACATAACCATGAGGAAGGTAAGTGTAACCTTGTGCATGGCTTTCCTAGTCTTTCTCATAGCTAAAGCCAATTCCCAGAGTGCTTCCAATGTGAGAGCAACCTATCATTTCTACAATCCCGAACAAAATGGATGGGACTTGAATGCTGTAAGTGCTTACTGCGCAACATGGGATGCAAGTAAGCCTCTCGAATGACGCCAGAAGTACGGATGGACGGCCTTCTGTGGACCGGCCGGACCTCAAGGACAAGCTGCTTGCGGCAAGTGCTTAAGTGTAAGAAATATATATATATATATATGTGTGTGTGTGTGTGTGTGTGTGTGTGTGTGTGTGAAAGAGAACTCATCAATTTTCATTAATTTATAAAATTCTGCCAGTTGTATTTACTAAAATTAATTCTTGTTTGCACATGATGCGTTCAGGTGACCAATACTGGAACAGGAGATAATGTGACGGTGAAAATTGTTGATCAGTGCAGCAATGGAGGTTTGGACTTAGACGAAGGTGCTTTCCCGCAGATAGACACCGATGGAAAAGGCTATGCTCAAGGCTACCTTATTGTGAACTACCAATTTGTGGATTGTGGTGATTGAATTAACTAATAAGCAACTGAATGTTAATTTCCAGAATAAGAAAACTTGCTGATTGTAATCTCAAGTTCTAGAGTGAAAATAAAGATAATTATATAAAATATATGGAAATTATTATCCTAGAGGAAATTTTATTTTATTTTTAATTAATAAAATTTTTGTAATTAAAAATTTTACGAAAAAAAATCTAATAAAATAAATTTATGTAAAATTACTTTATTTTTTATAATAAAATAATTACATTATGTATGAAACTAAGTAATCATAGAATATATATATATTATTTAGTTTATGTGTCAAATATAATAGATTAATATTTTCTTTATTATTTTTCAAAATAATTTTCATGTCAACCCAATTAAATAAATATCCAACTAATTTTTTTTTAAAATATTTTCACATATTTTGCCTCTGTTTATTTCACAGAGAATAATTTGTATATAAAAAATAATTTTCATAAAAATATTTTTTATTATTTAATTTTAACATTAATTAATGGTACGTGTTCATATTATATATGAATAATATTTTTATATTTTAATAAAATTATCAAAGTTAAGAAAATGATTTGCTCTTTTAAGTTCTCTCTTAAAAAAGAAAGTCATTTTTCTTAAAAATAATTTAATTTCTCTTTGACTAAAATATTTTTTGTTAATTATTTTTTTAATATTCCAAACACAAAAAATGTGAAAAAAAAAAATATTTTCCACGACACAAACAAACAGAATTTTAGCCAATCAATTAGAGCAATTTTCAACTCCCCCGCCTCCTAAAGGCTGGACTGGTGTTGTTCCTGGTGGCTGATATCCTAAGCAGGTTTCTGGATTTGCACTGATTCCATGATGGTTGAGGCAAGAGGGTATTTCTAATGAGTTTTTATTTAGCCCTCTTGGTTGTTGCCTGCCACTGGAAATCACCATGGAAACATATATGAAGTCAAATGACAATTTTTATTTTTTAAATTTTCTGAGAGTGAGGAAATGAATAAGAAGAATTTGTTATTTTTCTTTAAAGTCGTGTTACTTTTACATAATATATTAAGTCAAATTTATCGACTCAGTGAAAATAATTTATATTTTATAAATAAGAAAAATCTTGTTATATAATTTAATATAAATTTTATATCTTTTTTTTTGAAGGAAATAAATTTTATATCTTGATGATAAGATAGAGATAAGATCGAGTTAACCCTTGCGTTAATTGGATGTTTAAATGCTTAATGCATGGCTAAGGAAATTAATGTCTAAAATAACAGAAATGAGAAAAATAAATGAAGGGTGAAAAATAAATAAAACCTGGCCCTATGCTCTATATTGGGGATGGAGTGGGAGCCACCTAATGTGTCAGTGTTCATCTTCGAACAACGACTCGATTCAAAGCACACCCATGAAGCCGCTTCACATCATCCCTTTGAAACTTTCCACCCTAATCAGCTATCACACGATCTACTTTCCAATCTCATCAACGCTCCAAATCTCACCACCATTCAGTCCACTTTCACTTCCTCCTTGTCCTAATCATCTTTAATCCATCAGGGTATTATGGTAATTACATGATCAAGTCTCTCTGCTATAAATAAAGCCAAGTGAGCTTAGCTCATCATCACATCATTTGCATACCAGAAAATCAAGAATTGGGAAGAAATGGGAAGAGTTATGAATATATTTATAGTTGTTTTATTATGTTTAACAGGTGTTGCAATTGCTGAGCAATGTGGTCGGCAAGCAGGTGGCAAGCTCTGCCCCAATAACCTATGTTGTAGCCAGTGGGGGTGGTGGCTCCACTGATGAATATTGTTCACCTGATCATAACTGCCAAAGCAATTGCAAAGACAGCGGCGAAGGTGTTGGTGGTGGAAGTGCTTCCAACGTTCTTGCGACGTACCATTTGTATAATTCACAGGATCATGGATGGGACTTGAATGCCGCAAGTGCATATTGCTCTACATGGGATGCTAACAAGCCATATTCATGGCGGAGCAAGTATGGCTGGACTGCATTCTGCGGTCCCGTCGGAGCACACGGCCAACCCTCCTGTGGAAAGTGCTTGAGTGTAAGAAAATCATAATGGTTTTTCACCTTTGTCTCCTCCGAATAATTAGCTTAATTAACCTTAATTTCGCAATGTTAATATGGATCTAATTCTATATGTAGGTGACAAATACAGGGACTGGAGCTAAAACGACAGTGAGGATTGTGGATCAGTGTAGTAATGGAGGACTAGATTTGGACGTGAATGTTTTCCGTCAACTGGACACAGATGGGAAAGGATATGAACGAGGTCATCTTACAGTGAACTACCAATTTGTTGATTGTGGAGATTCCTTCAATCCTCTATTCTCCGTTATGAAATCATCAGTAATTAATTAATAACATTGGATTGGATGTATGTTTAAGTCCAATCGTAGTAACTAAGCTTCTCAAGCAATAAGCAACAACAAGGCCAATTAATACTTCGTTGGCCACTATAAAAACTTGTGAAATGTTATGAGTTGTTGAAAGAGTTTGTTGTTGGAAATAATGGCATTTGAGCCAGCTCTGTAAGGTATTGGTGAAGATTATTGGGAAGATCGGCTATCTCTTTAGTGAGATATCCATTGTTTTCCTTCTCTTCTAAGTTGTGTGTATTTGAGTTACGATTGTGAGTTCAAGGTTGAGTGGCTTGTTATGAGTGAAAAAAATATTTAATGTTTATATTTTTTTTTATATAATAAAAGTTTTGTTTGCATAATAGTCTTATGTTGAATAATCTTAAATTTTTTTTCTTTTTATTTATAAGTTATTCTTTTAATAAGAGTGTTTAGTTTAACTTTAAAATGAGTGCAGTGTTGATATTTTAAAAATTATTAAAATAATATAAATTTTATTTAATTAAATAATAATTTTAGAGTAAAAGACAAAGGATACCTAATTTATAAGTTTTTTTTTATTTATTTTAAGTAATTTTTAAAATTTTAAAATCAAATCAAATATTACTCTACTTAAAATTTTTTGTTTATAAATAAATTTAATTGATTTATAAATTAAATCAAAACCCTTCTTTGCCCTGGCCAAGGAAAGAAGGCATCCATAGTAATAAATGTACAAAATAGTAATTCTTCTTAGTTGAATATATTAATTCTAATTTTTATTATTTATGTAACGCCCTCACCGTAGGTAGTCTGTACATTTTACTGTTCCGACGACTAATGTCTGTTCGAACAGTCAAAATGTCTGGAACTACACCTAGACTATAGTGAGGAGGCATAAATTGAAAAGATAAATGTTAAGAAAATATAGAAAAAATGTAGAGAAAAAAATAAATTAAAGTTTAGAGAATTTATAAATTGATACAAAAATAATAAAAATAACCCAATATGCACTACTAAGGGCATTTTGGTCATTTCACCCCCAAAGGTGAATTTTGACCTAAATGTCAAAATAAAAAAAAATTGAGAATAAAATAATTAACATTAATTAAAATTTATGAAATAGATTAGGAAAATGAGAAGAGAAAAGAAAAGAAAAGAAAAGAAAGGAAAAGAAAAGAAAAGAAAAGAAAAGAAAAGGCTTAGGAAAATTCAAAAAAAAAATGTATATAAATAGACACAAGAAGACAAACCCCACCAACCCCAAGCTTCCATCTTCTTCTTCCCTCTTCTCTCTCTCTCCCTCTCTTGGAAACCGTCCACCATGGGAGCTCTCTCCCTCCATTTTTATTCTTCTTAAAGCTTGATTTTCCAAGCTTTCTCCTCCCCAAAACCCATAGACCCCTTCACAAAAAATTTAGCCCACACCATAAGGAAGCTTTAGATACCCATAAGAAGAAGAAAGATTAAAGTTTGAAGTGGGTCACAAGAGGTTAGTGCACTAATCCCTCTTCTTCTCTTTATTAAACATGAAAAGCATGTTTAGCTAAGCATAAATACCATTAAAACAAAAAGAAAATCTAGAGGAAAGAACCCTTGAATTTTTGGCAGCCATGGAACTTGAAGTTTATTGCTTTTAAGTGATGAAAAATGGTTCCATGAGAATGTGTAATTAGTTGAAATGTTTGGGTGTTTGATTGTGTAGTGTTTGTGTAAATTTGAAACTTTGAAAACTAGGGTTTGTGTAAATGTTGAGGACTTTGTGTAAAATGTTGAAATTGACCTATTGGGATGAGATTGTTGCTTATAGAAGTGTATTGCATGCAAATTGAAGTAAGGAAGTTGGAGGAGATTGAGTTTTGAAAGTGTTAATTTTCTGCAGGTTGTGTTTGTTGAGGGCAGTGTACATTTTAGGCCATAAATAAAATTGTGTGACCCCAATTGGTATGAGGCCAATTGAAGGTGAAACTAGACCCAAAATAGCTCATTTTCCATGACGAAACCATGCCCAAATTCTGTCCAAAACTTGAGCTAAATACTACCCAAATTCGGATTTCCCTGCACCTAACCCAGAAAATGACCAAATGAACAGTACGTGTTCATTTGGTCATAACTCTCTCTATACTGGTCCAAATGACCTAAAATTTTACCCATGGAAAGTTTAGACATAGGGCTACACTTTTTATGAAGACCACTTAACCCAGTTTTGCCTTTAACAAATTCAAATTGTTAGCACAAGTTGGGTCAGTGAAACTGCCAACCCAGAAAATGACCAAATGAACAGTGCGTGTTCATTTGGTCATAACTCTCTCTATACTGGTCCAAATGACCTAAAATTTTGCCCATGGAAAGTTTAGACATAGGGCTATACTTTTCATGAAGACCACTTAACCCAGTTTTGCCTTTAACAAATTCAAATTGTTAGCACAAGTTGGGTCACTGAAACTGACAACCCAGAATATGTCCCAAAATACTATTCCTTTGGTATTTTGACCATAACTTGAGTTCTATAACCCCAAACTCAGTGATTCAAAAACTGAAATTCAAGTTTAAACATAGAGGAGCAATTGTTATGAAGGAATTGTGACTAAATAGACATCCCAACCTAGTCAAATTCCTAGATAAAGATAACACATTAACATGAGCCTAAAGAAAGGTTCATGGGAAAAATGCTATATAGGATAATTAAAATACTCATAAGGAAAATTTAATATTAAAAATAATATGAATATGTAAATTAGGACTAATGTCCTATTAATATGAAATTTATGGTACCAATGAACAGTACTAGAAAATAGTAATTGTGAATAGTGCTAAATTAATTAAAAATATTTAATTGCCCATAGTATACCTAGACTTATTTATTTAGTTGAATAAATTGGTGTACCAATTAGGGACTACAGATAGCGATCGCCACCGAGAAAATCATGAACCGACAATATATGTCCGTATGATTGTTCAACGATCTATATGCCTACTTTTATTTCTGGCTTTACAAGCTGTGATGGGACTCGTGCCCGATGGCCTCGTGCTGACAGACGATATCTTTGGATAGACATATGGCTGTCTAACCAAAGATACACCGTACATCCAGCTTTTATAATTTGTTATAGGTTTTCTTGGGCACTGATAAAAAAAAAATTAATTAAGACTTAAAATACAATAAGTAATCATAAAAGATCCCAATAATGTTAATTATTTCCAAAGAGCAATAAAAATGTAAAAGACCCAGAAATTATGAGTTAACTCAAGCCTCTAATAGGGATGGCAAAAAGTCTGGTCCGTGCGCTCAATCAGGCTAATTTGATATTATCTTTCTTTTTTTTTTAATATTTTTAAAGTGTAGATATTTTGAGTTAGAGTTTTTTATTTAAAATTAATTATTTTTATGATAAAAAATTATAATTATATATATTAATTATTATCTGAACCATTTAGCTTACGCAGGGCGGATTCACACCCATAGTGAGGGGCCCTGGCCCTCTTCATTTAAATTTTTTTTTTATTAAATTGATATGATAAGCAATTTTATAAAAAAAAAATAAAATTTCAGTAATTTTTATATTTAAATTTATTAAAAATTATAATTTTAGTGACTAATTTTATTAATGTCTCTAAAAATTTTTTGGCTAAACACTCATCGTCCTTTAATTTTGAGGGTTGCTTCAGTAATGTCTTTAAATTTCAATTTGTATCACAAAAATACTCAAATTTTAATTTAATACAATCCCAAGTCTCTCATGTTACTTTTCGATGGCAGCTACCGTCATGGACATGCCTATGTGAAATAAAAAATATAAAAAAGATTCTCTCTCAGCCACATGGCATTTTAATAATAATAATTAAAAAAAAAATCTGTCCTACACCTCTTTTCTCTCAAACCTTGCTATCCCTTTATGCAACACCCAAAACCTAGAATCATTCCATCATATTAACCAAATCAACAACAAAACAAAATCACACGTGTTTCAAGCAAACCCATTTGCATACAGAAATAAAAATTAAAAAAAAAAAGATTTAACCTAGATGCAATATAAATCATCATTCATTACAATATGTAACAATATCAATCACAATCAAATTTAGCAAAATTAATCAATCCATGCCAACAAATTTAATCCATCCCACAGAACAAACCTAAATTAACAAAATTATTTCAATCCCACAAAAACCAGTTAACAAATTTCATGCAGATAACAAACCAAGTGAAAAGGATGAGACAAAATATCAACCAATGAAGAATTGAACTGCATGAGTTCTAAGTGAGATGAAGAGCTAGAGAATGAGATGAGAAAGGTGGAGGGAGGCTGAATTTCAGTCCAATTAACAAAATTGATTAGAATATAAATCAATTAACTAAATTTCAACTCAGATGAACACAAAATTCAATTACTAAAGAACTAAAAGAAAGGCAGAGGGAGGGCGACTAGTGAGTGGAAGAACAAGTATGAGACTTTGAGAAACAGAGGTGAGAGAGGCTGATTCTGTGGATGTGAAGATTCAAGAACCTTCCTTCACAACAGGCAAAGCACGATATGTGAGGGCGAGGATTTGAAACGCTTCAAGAGATTAAGCAAAATGAAGGCTATGAAAAGGCATGAAAGAATGCAAAGCATAGGTGAAGAATGACTAAGGTTATAAGGAAAGAGTGAAAAGGCAAGTTATAGGCAGAGCAAAAAATGACGTGAGGGAAGCTGAAAATGGGAGAGTTGGATTTGTGAGGATAGAGGAGAGTGTGGCTAAAGGCAAAGGAGTCAACACCTATCAAGGATGAGATTTTAAGAGATTTGAGGTAGCATGGAGTCATGGATGAGATGAGATTGAAAAGAAAAGAAAAGGGATTCGGTTGAAAAGAAAAGAAAAGGGATTCGGCCATTAGGGAAGAGAAAATGAAGGTTTGATGTCAAAAAGAGAAAAGAGAAAGGGCAGGAAAGAGAAAAAAATATTTTTTTAATTATTAAAATGCCACATGGTGGAAAGAGACTTTTATTTATTTATTTTTTATTTCATGTAGGCATGTCCATGTTAGCATTTGGTTGGAAGTCGGAAAATGGCATGCGGGACTTTGAATAATATTAAATTGAAGTTTATGTATTTTTCTGATGCAAATTAAAATTCAAAAATATTAATGAAATAATTCTTAAAGTTAAGGGATGATAGGTGAAATTTAATCAAAATTTTCCCCTAAATTTGAGAATACTAATTTTATCAAATTTTATCAAAAAGCCTAAAAAGAAGAGAAACCAAACCGTTTTCGTATTGATTTCTCCATGCAACTTCTTTGCAAGTTATCCCAGCCTAGTCGCAACAGATGCCTCATCCTCGAAGATCTCAATCTCCTCACAATTCCTGCTAATGTTTTGTTGAAAAGCTTCGCAGGTCGAGCCTTGGTGGCATATTCAATCTCTTACTCCCCTTTGAAGGGTTTCTCCAAACTCCTTGTGGTTCTACTGATTGATTTACTTCCCCTTCCCCATTCATTTTTCTTTTATTTTTCATATCGTTTGCGCTTTTCTAAGGTTTATTTTTCATAACATTTTATTAAAATTGCAAAAATTATTTTTGTCCAGTAATTAATTGTTATATTATTTTATTGCTCAAAGGTTTCATTGAACATAAAATAAAAGTTATGTATTCAGTTGAACAAAATAAAATATGAAGGGGCTTAATTGTGTATTTAGCGTAAAAACCAACTGGACTCTACTTCCAACACTTGCTTATTATTATGAGCCTTTTATTGTATAAGGCAAGGGTCTATCCTCCAAATCCAATTAAAGCTAACCAATTTGGACCCATTCCAACACAATTTTAGGTCGGTCTTCCCCGCAGATCTACTCAACTCAACTCAACTCAACTGAGTCTTTATCTCAAAAATAATAAAAATAATTATTATTATTTTATAAAAATAATCAAATAATAAAAATCTATTAAAAAGGTATATGTTTTTAATAACAGCTCCATAGACTTTTATAATATGAAAATTTCTTTTTTTTTTTCAAATAATTGTGAATATTTTCCTAAATAGCGAATAAAAGAAGGATTATTGAAGTCTCTATTTCCATATTCTTTATACAAATTCAAGTGTCCATTGAAGTGGCTCGCTTGTCAAGATGATAGAATCTGCACAAGGGGCTGGTTGTTTTCCATCAATTTGATATAAGTTCTGACCTTAATGTTTGCCCAAGATGTGATGAATATGATGAAATAGTTCCTCATTTATTTCTCCTCTGTAATTTTTCGTGGAAGATATGGTCTTGGATCCTCAATTGGTGCATGGGGCGTCTCTCTCTGCCTACCAAACTCTGTAGCTATATTATTTGCTGAATGGAAAAACCTTTCACGAGGGGAATTTCATACTAAAGTTTGGGTTTGCTTGTTTTATGTCACTGATTGATCTATGTGGCATAGTAGAAATGATAGTATCTTTAACAAAAAAGAATGGTCATTTGAGAATCTTTGCTCTCTTATTCTTTTTCGTCTGCTACTGATTTATTAGTCTCATCACAATCCATTGGGAGTTGGTCTTATCCACATCACATCAGACCATCAATATTATGTTTAAGCCCTCCTCCATCCTATATAGAGTGGAATGTTAACGGTTCAGCTCAAGGGAATCCTAGTAATACATGGTGGAATGCTTAGGGATAATGGGTCAATTTCTCTGCATTTTCTCTTACTTTACAGGTATAGATGACTCAAATGGTGCAGAATTTAGAGCAACATGCAAAGCCTTGGAGTTTCTTCTATCTTCGCGTCATCTTTGCTGTAATATCGATCGCATCATTGTGGAGTCTTAAGTCTCATGTGGCTTTGTCTTGGGTCAATAACCTAAATGATTCACCTTGGCAATTGTCAAGCGCTGTTAACTCTCTAGCTTCTAGTCTGTTGGTGTTGCCTAATGTTGAATTTCTTCATGTACTGAGGGAAGCGAATTCATTGGCTGATTCTCTAGCTAAACAAGGGCTGGTTCATTCTGAGGATTTTGTAGCTTTCTTTTAGTTTTAGTGTATATTGCTGTGTTTTTTTGGCTTTGATGTTGTATCCCCTACATTTTGCTGTTCTGTTTCTTGTGTCCTGGATTTTGGTGCATTGTCTTTGCTGGAATGGTTTAGTATCCTTGTTTTTTTATGAATTTTTTCATCACCATTAGAAGTTAGTTTATAGGCGAGTGTATGGGGTTGAACCTATTGGTCTGAGGTCTTCTAATGGTGGATTTTCCCCTTTATAATTTTCTATTTCAATCCTATTAATAAATCTCTTGCTTCTTAAAAAAAAATTCAAGTAAATCAATATATAATTACAACTTGTTTTAATAAAATATTTTCAATTGTATTTGTTTTCTTCAGATGTTACTTCAATTGTTGCTTCCTTGTGGGCTGAATGACTCATCTATTCTAAACTTAGAACTAGCCAACATCATGTTAGTTGAACTATAAGTAATTCAGAAGTATTATTAAAAGTTTTAAAAAATTCTTATTCATTATAATTTAGATCAAAATTAGTCATATTATTTCACTTGTAAAGGCATTTTAAAATGATGGATTTACATTGGGGATGAATAGTATAATATTTCTTATTATAGTGTGAGAAATTTAATATATATAATTTTTTTGAACCTAAAAAATTTTCAAAAAAAAAAATTAAGCTTGAACTCAGGAATAAAGTAAACGTGAAAATGACAAACCTTTAACCTTGAATTTTGTGGAATTTAGAAACATTCTAAATATATGATGTTTGTAATAATTCATGTTATTGGATTAGTGAAAATGGAGTGCCTATTTTATATACTAATTTTTTTCACGTTATTGTTTCAGTTATATATATATATATATATATATATATATATATATATATATATATATATATATATATATATATATATATATATATATAATTTATTTTTTTATACAATATTTTATATATGACATAATACTATAAATATTATATTTAACTATTTAAATTAAATATTAATTTTAATATTATTTTAATTAATTATATACATAAAATTATTTATTAATTTAAATTTATTGAATCATATTTTTATGAAAATTATGTGTTATATATAATAATAACATAATTATAAATTTAAATGTAATATAATAAAAAATGATATAATAAGTTTTAAAAATATAAATAGTTGAAGATATTTAAAAATTAAAATAAATTAAAAAAAATGTAAATTAGCTCATTGAATTAAATTTATTAAATTTTGTTAAGTTTGATTTGTCCATATTATATTTTTTATAATTTAAAATAATATTAATTTACATAATCAGGTTGAATAATTAAATTAATGTAAAAGAAAATCATTTATAAAATTAGAAATAGGATAATTTTTAAAATGTATTTTATAGTTTAGTGCATTATCATTATAAAATTTTTATTTTATTATATTGATATCTTGAAATTTTATATTGTAATATTGTTTAATAAAAATAATTTTAAAATATATATAATATATTTTAATTTTTTAAATCATAAATTATACTATATATGTTATAAATAATTGTAGATTAAAATATAAATATAAATATAAATTTAATCTTAAAATTTTAATTAATTCATATTAATTATATAGTTAATATTCTCAAGTAGTCATATTTTTTTTCTTTATTTTTCTTTTCGTATCTTTCTCTTGTTTTTATTCTTTTAAAAATCTAAACCACAATAACTTAAAATTAATATTGAAAGAAGCATAGTTTCTCATATAAATATATGTAAAAATATAATTAATTTTTTTTTATAATCTTATAGTCAAAATCAATAATCTAGCTAAGATTGACTAATAAATTAAAAATAAAATATGTTCATACATATAAAGATATTAGCAAACTATAATTCATCTATATTTAAATTAAATAGATCAAAGAAAATTAAAATCTCATACAATTACATGTAAAATGTAATTTTTTTTATGTAAAAATGATATTAATCATTCTAAATATTTTAGAATGCATCAATATTAAATATAAAAAAAAAAGAAAATTAATCTATGTTAACCTATATCAATACCATTGAATTTGTAAGAATATTTGTTTCTTTTGATATTGGCAATAATAACAAAATTTTAGCAATCATATTCACATGCAACTACCCTTATAAAAATAATATCTGTGACATATTATAACTCAAAAAATTTAAAAATTTATAAATATATTTTACCTATTGCAGAAAAAACACATAAAAATATAGTGAAGAAAGAAAAAAATCATATTATAAGCCAGAGTTAATTATCCTTTTATTGCATGAAAATAGAGAGTGTAAATATAAAAGTTATCTATGACTAATATTTAAAATAAAATAGCTACAAATTTATAATAAATAAAATATTTGTTGTTGAATAGTATAGAATTTTATATCTATTGATATAAATACAAATTTTTTATTTAATTAAATAGTTAAATTTTAATAATAATTTTATAATTATGTTAATTAAATAGTTATTTTTTAATAGTAATTTTATAATTTAATTGTAACGTCCTCACTTTAGGTAGCCCAAACATTATACTGTTTCGATGACTAATGCCTGTCCGGACAGTCAGAATGTCTGGAACTAAACTTCAACTACAGTAAGGAGGCATAAATTGACTGAATAAAAATTAAGAAAAATCAAGGAAAAATAAAACAAGCAAAGTGCAACTCGGTTAAACGAGTTGGGGTCACAGCGATGGGTGACCTTACAGGGAAGCGACTGCAGAGACAGTTGTCAATCCCAAACTCGTGGGAAAACCCTCTGAGACAAATAATAGGATTAAATTGAAGGCTTTAAGAAGTTTAAAAGGCAATAAAAATGCTAAGGAAAAATTAAGAAAATTTAATTAATTAGTACAGACAAATATAAACCGATAACCTCAATAAGGGGCATTTTGGTCATTTCAACCCTAGAGTTGAATTTTGACCTAAATGTTAGTTAAAATAAGAGAGATTAAAATATATAAAATGAATTAAAATCATGAAATTATGTATGGGAAAATGAAGAAAAAGAAAAGGAAAAAGAAAGAATTGAAAATATAAATACTAATTAAATTATGACATCAAAAATAAAGTGTTAACCAATGGGAACTTAACAAACACAAAGTATCATAAATTGGTTCACAATCGAGGATACTTCACAATAAGGACATGACTTATCCAGAAATATTGTAATCATGTTTGTTCCCAAGTTATTTATATGAGATGTAAATAAGATGGAATGGTGAGTCTCATGCCATATAACAAACAAGATAGGCATTTATGCATGATAAGTAGGCCGAACCAGTGACATTTATGACAAGTACATGGAGTTTACTCTTGTCAATGCATTGTCATAAATCATATCAGTGCATATAATCTTTAGACCTGAGATAGCACAATTATCTTGTATATAGGTGGTTTGAGTTTGATACTGCTTTCATACTTGTATTGTGCATGGGTATATGGGCATGTGTTGGCTCCTACTAGTTATATATGGAGGTAGGTGTTGATCAAGATAGAATCTGTTACCCTAAGTAAATAGGGATAAAATCCTATGTTCATTTAATCATTCTTAATGTTTCAAGTTTCTGGCCAGGACAGATAGATTTAATCAGAAAAGAGTTTCTGATGAGAAAATCTTTTTAATCAAAAATTAGAATTAAAAGAGAACATAATATTCATAGCAAATGGGGTTTGATATAAACTATGACTCCAGCTCGAATTGGGATTTTGTAAGAGAGAGATTCTAGTGCATGGTAACATATGATAAAAAGTTCATTTAAGGTATTCCTTATTACTAATTGGGTGGCCATGGCATGCTATGCTAGGTATTAACCATGGTCTATGAGGTGCATAAAATGATTTAGAGAAATCATTTATGGTAAGAAAGAGTTCTGATGATATTAAGAGTTAATATCATATCTCATTGCTAATTAGTGATGAGCCTAGTGAGTCACACACATACACAAGTAATTACCAAGTTAAATGTGATTTAATTAATTAGTTAAAAAGTTTAATTGATTAATTAAATAGGTTTGGTTTGTAATTAGATTGTAAAGTCCCTAGCATGGCTTGAAACCAAATTTAGGTTATTGGATTTATAGTATAAGTTAAATTTATATTTAAAGTATTTAAATATGAATTTAATCATAAGAAATTAATTAATAGAGATTAATTAATTAATTTATATTTGATATAAATTGATTAGAAGAGGAGAAATAATTATTTTATATTGAGAACTCAAAATTGAAACACAAGGGTAATTTGGTCATTTCACAGGGTGACATGTGGCACCATGAGATGGTGACACATGGCACCATATAAGCTTGCCATTTGTCTTCCAATCATGTAAGATGATCAAAGTCAAGATTAAACCTAGTTTTGACACTTGGCTTAATGTGATTAAGCCAATTAAAATTCTGGCCAATCAGAAGATGACATGTGACAAGGGTTTTAAGTGATGACCTAATTATATAATGTGATGTTATGAAAGAATAAAAAAACAATATGCTATTCTCTCATATGTGCCGCCACCTTTGAGCCTCTCTTCCTCTCTTCTTCTTCATCTCTCATCAATTCAAAGAGAATTGCCAATATTCTCTTGAATTAAAATTGTT
>NW_026614969.1:0-70438 GCF_030052815.1 Hevea brasiliensis
GGGCCCTACGGGACCCCATTGCAAATTAAGCATCCTACATTCCAACGTTGCACATATGAACATTCTCAAAATACCATTACAAACTAAAAAAATACCATTCTCAAAATGCACCAACAGAAATGCAAACCCAAAGCATTACAAACTAATATCATTTTCTTCCTATAAGAGTAGAGAAAACATCATTAATTCTATGAACATGTCGAAATTCGGTGATTCGTTATCATTGGTTCTATGAACAAATAAAAATTCTATAATGCATTCTTATTTTGTACCTATAAAAATGGAACCCAGTCTCTAGATCTCATTCAATAATCCTGCAAAGCATGGAGGCTCCCTTTTCTTCGTCTTTGCACCTCAAGATCAAATCTAAGTAATGCATGGCTTCCCAAGGGAGAAGGCCTTCAATTAGGAAGTTGAACAAATGTGAATTAGTTCCCTGCATTAGATCAAAACACTGCTCCAAAACCCTCAACTGCTGCTCTTTGCTCAGCTCCACAGCCTCCATCAATGGCAATACATCTCTCTCCTCCTCCTCAAAGTGCTCTTTACAACGTTCCTATTAGCACATCACAAAAGTTCAAATCAGACGTTCCCAAAGAATAGTCTCTTCTTCTTTTCAACCCAAAAAAAGGCATTCTAAATCATATAACCACAAAAAAGAAAAAGTCTACCTCATTCCCCCCACATTCATCAAACAGAGGTGCTAGTTGGACTGAAACTTAACTTGCAATACACTACAAGATTTACAAACTTTAAGGCACAAAATGGTACTAAGATTTATACCATTAATGATTTAAGCCGAGTAGAAAGGTTGCAGAGAGCATCTTGGTAGTCAGGGCTTCCGGTGTCTAGAACTCCTATGGATTTTATGTCTTCTTTGATTCCATTCATGATTGGTAAGTCCCTTGCATGCTCTTCATTTGCAGCTCTACATAATCCTGCATCATCACAGTCAATTCACAATCATCTTCACCAGATATATTATTGCTCTCACAAACAGCTAAGCATCCTTCAAGTACTATTATTATTTTTTTTTTTAATTGTATTTTCTTAAGCTAGCAAAGGATTTTTCAAATGAGTTCTTTGATGTTTCACGTGTAGCTTTTATTCCATTTAGTGTAATTTGCTTGACAAATAAAAGCATTTTAAAATTAATTGAAAATAGAATACACACACATGTGGGAATGAACTACCATTAAAACCATGCAATTTCAACATAGTTATTATCTATATAATCTATACTCACACGTACTCTATAACCGATGTGATATCCGAAAAGATCATTTCAAGTATGATTTGACCATTAAAGTTATAAAGCATATGAAAAATAGTTCAAAATTATATTTTTAAGAAACTAAAAGTAATGCCAAACAAGCATTTATGAGTAGCAAACAAATTTACACAAACCACTGTAATTTTTCTTTTTTTTTTTTAATGGCACATTTTAGCTTTCACATTTATCATATTAAATTAAAAAAGATTTTAATATATGCATTTATCTGCAATTTTTTTTTATATGGATATGCTGTTAATAAAAACAAAATTAACTATATGTATCATATGACATGGGTATATATGCAAGAAAATTGCCCAAAGAGCTTTAGATCAATAATATTGAAATCGTATTCAGAAATGTGAAATTTTCGATTAATTTCAATCGGAGCATGAAGATTGAAAATAAATAAATATTTTCTGATATCTTACCATATAATTTAAACTTTAATCTACACTTCGACACAGTACATAAATAACGATAATTAACTAACTTATTCATTTTTCGAAACTACAGTTCTCACCTCGATCAGCCATTTCCAGGATAGGAAAAACCACGCGTTCCTCCATCTGCGCGTGTTCAAGCATGAACTCCAGCAACTGTGAGTAGCTCTTGCTAAATTTTCTTATCTCCATCCTCGGAGTACCCATTGCCGGATCCCCATTCCTCCTCCCTCCACGCGTCACCAGGTCGTCTCCCCACCTCACCATCCTTTCCAGGTGCCACCTCATACTCCTATGTTGCAACAACACCGCCCTCACAACCCACGGCGTCGTTTCACCAAACCCATCACTCTCCTTCATTACCAACGGCGGCTGCGGTAATTTCGCGTCGATAAATCGGAGCAACATCTCGCGCGTCCCTGAAACAGTTTCAGAACCGATTTGGAGGACTGGTCGCGTATTGGGCGTGTCGGTGGTGGGGAAAAAATGGACAGAAAGGGTCTTATATAGAAGTGCGAAGCGGATGTAGGCAGTGCAGGCGGCGGTGGGAGAGCCATACAATTTAACAGCTGTGGTAGATTTGATGAAATCATAAGGAGCGATCTCAGCATTCGATTTCTTAGAGTGGGTAAGGCAATTCCCCATTGTTAAGAAAATGGTAAGGCTCAAAGGCCTTAATCAATACGCAGAGGCACCAAACGAAGAGGAAATCCCAAGAAACGAGAGAGAGAGACAGTGTTTTCTGATAAAGCATTACACACGTAAAATGTTAAAGAGATTTCGATAAAGCTAGAGAGATCAAAATCATTCTCTTAACTGTTTGTGGATTTGGGTTGGTGACAGATAAATCCATGAGAGAGGAGGGTGAGTGGAAGTGGGAGAATGAAATGTGGAGAAATAAATAGGAAAGGCTTGAAGAGGAAGGGAAGGAAAAGGAAAGGGACAAAATCGAAGGAAAGTATTTTTCCCTCCTGTTTTAGAATATCAATCAATGTCATAATCCGCCGCTTTTTGTACGCTCCTCAAACGTTTGTTTGTTTGATCTTGTTTTTCTGCCCGTTGTATCTTATTTTTGAATTAGGAAAATTGCTATTAGTCCCTCAATTTTAATAAAATTTGTTATTTAATTTTTTTATTTTAAAAATATATTAATTAGTTTTATATTTTTATTCTATTTATTTTAGTTTCTCTTATTGTTTTAGATATTATTTTGATTTTTATTTAGTCATTATAATTTAAAATATACAATTATATAATTTCTAGTTCCACACTATTTAATCTTATGATAGTAATTTATATCTCTTTTAAATATATTAACTAATAAAAAATTTAATTTAAATTAAATAAACGAATTAAAGAATAAAAAAAATAAAAATATAAAGACTAACCAACACATTTTTCAAAATAAAAAATTAAATAATTAATTTTATTAAATTATAAAAAATAAATAATAAATTTCTTTAAAAAAATAAATAAAACCATTAATATTTAGGCAAAATTCTAAAAGAAAATAAATATAACACCCCTAATTTTTAAATTTATTATTTTGTGAGTAAATATTAATATTTTATTTTATTTAAATTTTAGGAAATTATTTGAAATTTTTCTAATTTTAGAAATCGGGTTCGATTTTCCGAAAATATAAAACTTTGATGATTTTAAAAAAATTAAATAAAATTAAAGACCACGCGGCAAACCTAAAAATATATTTGGACTCTACGAATTTTTTTGAGTTTTCTAGAATTTTTTCTAAATTTTTGGGCCTCATTTTTGGTCCCAAGGCAGAGTAAAAATTTAAAAATTTTGTATCTTGAATCGGACCGGCCAAATCGAACCAGACCGGATCGGACCGGCCTCTTTCTTCCCTTTCTTTCTTCCCCGCGCACATCCTGTCTCTCTTCCTCTCTCTCCCGTCTTCTCTCTCCTCCCTCCTTCCTCCTCCTCACGCCTTGCCATCACTCGACCCTCCCTACCTCACTTGTGCCGCCTCGGCCTTCCCTCACCGCCTTCATGCCAATGAAGAGACACTACGTGCAGCGCGCCATTTCGGCTTCCCGCCCAAAATCCGGCAGATCTGTCCACCGATTGGGCCGGGTCTTGCGTCAAACACCATCTATACCTCGAGAGTTTTTCATAGACACTAAGAACACCAAAATCCATCGAGCGATTTGCCCAATTTTTGTCCGGGAAGTTTTAGCCCATTTCGACTTTTAGGCTAGATTTCTCGCAAACCGTGAATCCCACGAGAAAACTGAGAGTACCAGAGTGCTCCACTCGTCGAGAGCTTCGCGGCAATATAAATTTCAAAATTTTCCGACATCATTTTTCGATGGGTCCTACGAAACTTTGTAGTATTTTTTTCGAGCATTAAATGAGCTTAGAAAATTCCGTAAAAATTATATACTAACCCCCGTGTTGTGGGCTTCGTGTAGGTACCTTCAATTCGCGGAAATTCGACAGTTGCCCCGGTCTGTGAATTTCCGGCCAGACAGACAGGCTACCGAAAAAGTCTCAGAATTGGGTCGAGATTTTGGCTACCCCACCATTGTCAGACATTCCGAACGCGTTCCCGAGATCGGAATCGGCATAGGTAAACCCGAACCTTACTTTTTCTTAATTTTCTAGTGCTTGAATGGGATTAAAAATTCATAAAATATTCGTGGTAGCTCAGAAAATTATGATTCTTTTTGCATTAGCTTAGTAATATTGCTAAGGACCGCGGGGCAAAGTTTTAGAATTTTTAGAGCTTATTTGGGTAGTTTTTGCAAAAAGGGTCAATTATAAGGACTAAACTGTAATTTTACATATTGTGATTGATGACTGTTTGGATGGGCCCAGGAGGGGCTGTGTAATATGATTGAGTTGTGGGTGTATGGTTGTGTGGATATAGAAGTGCGTTTTAAACCCTTTTGCAGGTTGGATAGGTTCTAAGTATAGAGGAGACTCTGTCGGATTTTCGGCATGACTTAGGACATCTTTGGTCTTTTTTTAGTTTATATTGAGTCAATTTTATTAAATGATTGTAATAAAATTGTGACACCCCTTACCCGTGTACAGTATACCCGAGTAAGTAATGCCACACGGTGTACCGGCACACTCTAATATACCTTAATTAATTTATATCATGCTTTTGAATATAATTTGTGAAATATAATTTATTTAAGCCATTTACCGAAATTATTATTTATTTGAGGTTCAAAATTTTAAAGAAAATCCAGTGATCTTGGTTAAAAATGGATAAAAGCAGTTCTTGAACTGAAAAACACTTCCAATATTCATGTCTCATCATCTCAAACTCCAATATCAAAATCTCAACAACATTTCTCAATTTCAGTTCTCAATCATCCATCACATGTGATAATCAAGTATAAATCACAATTAGATATTTACTTTTCCATTCACAAATACAATTTTCATAATTTACATGATCAACAAAATACATTACATAATTCTAAATACATATGAGAAAATAAAAATTTGTTACAAAATGCCAAAATGACACCTAGTGTCCTACCAATGCAACTGCAGTGGCGAGGTGACACGGACAACTGCGAAGCTGCGGGATGGACTCACCCGATCTGCGGTCTCGGGCTCACGATCAGTATCTCCAGTACCAACGCGTGGCAAAAGTAACGCGCTAAGCAATAATGCGTAGTGGTGCAATAATAAAATAAAAGAAATAGCAAGAAAATAAATATGTAGTGAATGTATATATTTCATTTGTTTTGAATTTGTATATCATTAACTTTGTCCACTTTCATTCATTTGGTTGCCCAAGTAACCTACACTAGGCATTGGGTGGATAAGCGGGTAACGGCACTAGGTATCAAGTACCTCGCGTCACACCATCGG
The DNA here is from genome assembly GCF_030052815.1 of Hevea brasiliensis. NCBI lineage: Eukaryota > Viridiplantae > Streptophyta > Magnoliopsida > Malpighiales > Euphorbiaceae > Hevea > Hevea brasiliensis. Next base: position 5,569 of record NW_026614969.1, read on the forward strand.
TCACATATGCATCTCCCGGTGTGCAGCGACTAACAAGCTGTGATAACATCAGGCACAAGGCCAAAGCTCAATACAAGGTCAGAATAGCTAAAAGCCATAAAATCACAGAATGGCATATTGCCATGTGCAGTACTGCTAATTGAACCCTATTGGCATGCCAAACTATCCAAACCAATCTTGTTAGGTATACTAGGGCACTTGATACTTTTGAATTCTTTAAATTTTGAATTTCAAGTTTTTGTGTCACTATTCACCTCATTGGTCAACAAAAATGTTGACTTTTGGATAGAAAATAGGTGTATTGGTTTTAACACCCCAAACATACCACATTTTGTATTTAAAACTTGTTGGAATTGATTGCCATTACCATTTCTATGCTTAAAACCAAGAGGGCAGAATTTTCAGTTTTTGAAGCCTAATTTTACTGTTCCATTAAGCCCTGTTGCAGTGGGAATTTGAGGAAATGGTAAACATGAAAGTTGTTCCTTATTTTGTCTAGTTGAATTTCCTTTTTTGAATCACTCCATTTGGAGTTTTGTAGCTCTAGATATGGTCCAAAAACCACAGCTGGCCGGATTGCCAAAACTGCAGAATTACCAAATCTACAGTACCATGAACAGTGACTGTGATTGCATGTTTGAATAGGTTCTGGCCATAATTTGGGGTAGGTTTCTTCATGAAAGTTGTTTGTCTATGTCTTAACTTATTGCTGTAAAAATTTCAGGTCAATTGACCATATCTACAGTGAGTTATGGCCAAATGAACAGTTACTGTTCATTTGGTCATTTCTGCAGGTGCTGTTGCAGGGTGTCCGGATTGGGGCCAACTTTTGGTCCTCTTACTTTGGTCTTTTGGGCATGGTTTCTTCAGAAAAAATGTGCCATTATAAGCCTAGTTTCATGTCCAATTGGCCAAACACCAATTGGACCAACACAGCCAAAGATATGGCTATCCAAGTGGACTGAAATTTCAGTCACCCTGCTGCTGTCCCTAGGCAGCATACTCATTCACTTTGCCATGCTACATTTCAGTCCAAAATATGGTCAACTTGCCTAAAATGGTCACTAATTGACCATTAAAATGTTCTCTAACAATTTCCTAAGCCAAACCAAATTTTCACTTCTCAAAACCCTAATTCCCATATGAGTTTTCACAACATGCTTTAATTAACTAACTAATCCATTATACTTATATTTACTCACTTTAAACATAATCCCTAGTGCACTCCAAGTCCATCAAAACACTCAATCTTGTTCCTTACTTAGGGGCAGCCGAAATCCATGGGCTACATACACTTAACTTTTGTTCATTTAAGTCACAAGTTCATGTTGATTTCAAGTCCCTAACATAGAAAATAAGAGTTTTAAATAGATAGGTGCACTAACCTCTTGTAGGCAGATTTTTCCCAAGCTCAAAACTTCACTTTCTTTCCTTTTCTTGGCTGCCAAACACTTCCCAAGAGGTATAGACAAGTTTTTGGTGAAAGGTGTCTAGGGTTTAAGGTGAAATAAAGAGGGAAATTGAGCTTTGATTGAAGTTGTCAATGGAGGTTTGGGCATGCAAGGGTTTCGGCTGCACTTGAGGAAAGAGGGATGGCTGCTGGCTTTTGGTCTTCCTTGGTCTTTATTTATCTCTTTTATTAGTTAGTCAAATGGTTGCTTAATTGTAATTGGTTATAGTTTTTAAATGACATCATCATGATGTCATAAATAAGCCTTTTTCCTCATTTTCTTTTCTTTTCTTCACTATTCATTTTCAATTTAATTTCTAGTAATGTTTATTCATATTTTATGTCATATTAATTATTTACTCAACTGGACAAGTCGGCCAAAAATCACCTCTGAAGGCGAAATGACCAAAATGCCCTCCGTTTGGCTTAACGGGTCAAAATTGTCTGTACCGATTGAAAAATTTTTCTAAATATTTTCTTGGCATTCTAATGGCATAGGAACCTCAATGACCCTTCTCTGGAGTCCCAAAAATTATTTTATGAAATTTTTCCAGGGTCTAGGGCTTCTAGTTGCGAGAAGCAACTTCCCTCCTGATTACCCATCGGCAGGCACCGGCTCATTTGACTTTGTTGTATTTTATTTCTAAAATTTTTACTAAATGTTTCTTATTAATATTTGAGTTAATTATGGTCCCTCACTTTGATTTAAATATTTTTCCGAACATTCTAGCTGTCCGGACAGACACCGGTCACCGGAACAGTAGAATGTACGGAGTTGCTACCGGGAGGGTGTTACAACTCTTCCCCTCTAATTTAAATTTCGTCCTCGAAATTTACGATGCAAACAGTTGAGGAACTGTTGCCTCATCGTCTCTTCACTTTCCCAAGTTGCCCCCTCGGTGTTGTGGTGCCTCAAAGCACTTTCACCGATGGAATCTGCTTATTCCTCAATTCTTTTACTTCGAGCCGAGGATCAGTAGAGGTTCTTCTTCATATGTTAAATCAGGTTGTATTTCAATTTCTTCCACGGAGATGAAATGTGAAGAATCTGGCGGTATCTTCTAAGCATGGACACGTGGAACACATTGTGGATCTTGTCCACTCGGTGGTAAAGCTAGCCTTTGTGGCTCTTTGGTCCCCACGTTCAATGACTTCATATGGGCCAATGAACCTAGGGCTTAACTTACCTTTTCTTCCAAACCTCAATACCTTCTTCCACGGTGACACCTTGAGAACACTTTGTCGCCAACCACATATTCTATTTCTTTTCTCTTGGTCGGCATAAGATTTACATGCATGCGAGGCAACCTTGATTGGCTTTGATTAGTTTCACTTTCTCCTCGATTTGTTTCACAGTGCAGCCTACCGATTTGTCTTCGCCCAATTCGATCCGGCTGCTGGAGTTCTACATTTTCTCCCATACGATTGCTTCATACGGGGCCATTTGGATACTAGCTTGGTAGCTATTGTTGTATGCAAATTGCGCGATGGGAGGTATCTATCCCAACTTCCCTCAATCTCAATGACACAACTCCTCAGCATATCCTTAAGGACCTGATATAAATTTCATGTTATTATTATCATTTTAATTCAATATTTGTATCAATTTCATTGGTTTCAATTGTTTACAGATTACTCTTTACGATTGCCCATCGTGCGAGGATGGAAAGGCATCTTTGAAGTGGAGTTGTGTACCCAAGGATTCATGCAACTTCTTCCAAAATCTCGATGTAAGCCTTGGGTCTCGATCAGATATGATGGAAAGTGGAATTCCATGCAGTCTAACTATCTCATTGATATACAATTCTGCTAACTTCTCCAGTGAGTAGTCGGTCCTAAGCGGCGAAAGTGTCTTGACTTCGTCAATCTATCAACTATCACCCATCTTGCATCATATTTCTTACGGGTGAGAGGTAGACCACTTACAAAATCCATGGTGACCGATCCATTTCCATTCGGTATGCGTATAGTTTGTAGCAAACACGATGGAACTTGATGTTCGCCTTGACTTGCGACATGTCAAGCATTTAGTCACATAGTCGCTATGTCCTTCTTCATACCGAGCCACCAATCTGGAGTTTGGATCATGATACATCTTTGTACTTCACTGGGTGCATAGCATATACCTGGTGTGTGCCTCTTTCGAATATTGGCCTTCAATTCCCCATCATACAGTACACAGTCTTCCTTTGTAATCTGAGACACCCATCTGCTTTCACCCCATAGTCGATTGCTTTTCCCTCGAGATCTTGCTCATAATAGCCATTAACTTTTCATCGCCTTTTGCCCATCTAAAATCTGCTGTGAGTTTGGCCTCACTTACCTTCGGCCAAAATAGCTCCATCTCGAACCAAAGTTAGGCGGGCATTCAATGATCTCAAAGCTATCATGGATTTTACGCTCAAAGCATCGGCAACTACATTTGCCTTCCCGGGATGGTAGTCAATTACACAATCATAGTCCTTGGGAACTCAATCCATCGCCTCTGTCTAAGGTTGAGCTCCCTCCGAGTTGGCAAATATTTGATTTTTGTGGTACGTGTAAATGTAGCACTTTTCACCATACAAGTAGTGCCTCCATATCTTGATGTGAAGATAATTGCAAGCTCTAGATCATGGGTAGGGTAGTTCTGTTCATGTGGCCTTTACTGCCTGGAAGCATAGGCGACCACCTTCCCCTCTTGCATCAATACACACCCTAGCCCATTATGAGAGGCATCACTATAGACCACGAAGTCCTTTCTTGACACTGGCTGTGTTAACACTCGTGCCTCTGTCAACATAGCCTTCAACTTCTCAAAACTGGTCTGACACTTGTCATTCCGGTCAAATCGACATTCTTGTGTAACAACTTGGTCATTGGAGCGGTATTAAGGAAAATCCCTTCACAAATCTTACGTAATACCCAGCTAGCCCCAAGAAGCTTGACCTCAGTTGTATTCCTGGGAGGCTTCCATTCCATCACTGCTTTTATTTTCTTGGGATCCACCCTAATCCCATCAGCTGACACTATGTGTCCAAGGAATGCAATCTCATTCAACCAAAAGTCACACTTGGACAACTTAGCATCTGACTTCTTTTCTCTCGGGGTTTGCGAACAATCCTCAAATGCTCATCATGTTCTTCCTTGGTCTTGGAATACACCAAAATATCATCAATAAAGACCACTACGAACCGATCTAAGTGTGGATGGAAGATACGGTTCATAAGGTCCATGAATGCATTGGTGCATTTGTTAGGCCAAAGGGCATCACTAGAAACTCATAATGCCCATATCGGGTCTGAATGCGATCTTTGGCACATCTGCATCCTTCACCCTCAGCGATGATACCGATGCGAGATCAATCTTAGAAAATACTCTGCTCCCTTCAACCGATCAAGCGGATCATCAATTCTAGGCAACGGATATTTGTTCTTGTGATCACTTTATTCAAGCTGCCATTAATCAATGCATAGCCTCAAAGTCCCATCCTTCTTTTTCACAAGCACCTTTGGAGCTCCCCATGGTGACACCTTTGGGGCGTATGAACCCCTTATCAAGCAACTCTTACAAGCGAGTTTTCAACTCCCTCAATTCGATGGGTGCCATCCTATAAGGAGCAATGGAAATGGGTCTTTGTACCGCGATGTCTCAATAGCAAATTCAACTTCCCTTTCGGTGGCAAACCGGGCAATTCTTCAGAAATACCTGCAGGAAGTCTCTTCTGTGGGTATGTCACTCAAGTTTGGCTTAGCACGCCTAGTATCCACCACATGTGCTAAGTAGGCTTCACGACCTTTTTCATCATTCTTCTTGCAAGTGGTGAGATGACATTGGACAAGAAATCTGTCTTTTCCCCACAAGCGTGATCTCATTACCCTTAGAAGTTTTGGAGAAATTCTCTTCAATTTGCAATCAACTATTGCACGATGGCGTGACAACGGTCCATTCCCAAAATCACGTCAAACTCATGGAAAGGCAACTCAATTAGGTGCGCCAGAATTCATACCCACTGAATCTTTAACGGGCAACCCTTGTACACTTTATTCACCACTATCGTGGCCCAATGGATTAGTGACCGAATGTCTTGGTCACTCTCCCTACTAGTATCCCCCTTTCTACGGGTAGGTTGATGCGGATGTATGAATGTGTGGATCCTGGATCCACCAATGCATGCTGCAGTGTGTTGTAGAGGAGAGCGTACCCCGATGGCGTCAGGGCATCTTGCTCCTCTGAACTCTCATGGCATAAGCTCGGCGGGTGGTGCATTGCTCGGGCCTCTCTGCGGCTCGGATCTGAGCCTCGAGATGATCCCACGCCTCAGTTGCGGATTTCCTACCCCTGCGTAGTGCGGGAGCGGTGCATGCGCTTGTGTTGGAGCGGTGTAGTAGTTCTGCGTGGGCGGTTTCTCAAGCGATGCTCTGTTGACCCACACCTTAGCGAGCACCAGTCACTCTCAACACTCCCCCTTATGCCATTTCAAGCGGTGTGGACATGCGAGAAGATCTTTGGGGTGGTCCAGAACCCCATCCTTGGAGGCCCTTGATGGTGTGGGTGACCTCTCCTAGGGGTAAACTATGGCACAGGCCTGAGGTGACCACGACCTTGTGGTTGCCACTGAACTGCGTGCGGTGGACCCTTGAACTTCTTCCCAAATGCGGGAGTGAACTAGGCGACACAGGCCCCTCTTCTGCTGTCTCTCTCTTACAGTGCGCTCACCGATTCTTACTTTTCCACCTTTATTGCGACTTCCACTAACTTGGTGAAGTCGGTGATTCCCAAGGCGATGATCATAATCTTTATGTTGTCATTTAGTCCCTCTTCAAATCTCTTGCACCTTTCACTTCATTAGGGACTATCTCCCTTCCATAGCGGCTCAATCTTACAATTCCTTCTCATACTCGACCCTTGACAAGCCTCTGCCTCAGGTTAATGAATTCCCTTCTTCTTTCTTCTAGGTATACAATACCCACATATTTCTTCTTGAATTCTGAGAGAAAGAAGTCCCAAGTTATAACCAGTGCACTTCACGGACACGTATCCCACCATTCGTAGGCATCATCTTGCAACAAAGATATGGCAGCTTCCAGGTTTTGCTCTGGAGTGCAGTGGAGTTGTTTTAGTACTCTGCCTGTTCTGTTCAACCAATTTTCGGCTACAACAGAGTCATCTTCTCTCTTACCATAGAAGTCCACTGCTCCAAACTTCCTCAGTTTTTCCAGATGTGATTTTGGTTGTGGAGGTGGTGGTGGTGGTACTGGCATTACCCCGGCCATTTGTCTGAAAAATTCAGCCATTTGATGGAACATGGCCTGTGGAGGTGGCGAGCTCTGCTTGAGTGGTGGGCAGTTCTCCCATACCCCGATCTCGATTCTGCGGTGGAGCATGACTCTCCACTTCCTCCTCAAGCGCCCTCGAGATGAAGGGTCCATATCCTATTCAAAATAACAAAGACAAGCAGTTCTGCATTAGTGTCACCTCGACTCTTACAAATGCAATGCATGGTATGGACTCAATCTAGGCGAAGCGCCTAAGCGTGCTCGATACCACTAAATGTGACACCCCTTACCGTGTATGCAGTATGCAGTAAGTAATGCCACCACGATTGTCTGGCACACTCTAATATACCTTAATTAATTTATATCATGCTTTTGAATATAATTTGTGAAATATAATTTATTTAAGCCATTTACAAATTATTATTTATTTGAGGTTTTGAAAATTTTAAAGAAAATCCGGTGATCTGGCTAAAAATGGAGAAAAGCAGTTCTTGAACTGTGAAAAACACTTCCAATATTCATGTCTCATCATCTCAAACTCCAATATCAAAATCTCAACAACATTTCTCAATTTGATTCTCAATCATCCATCACATGTGATAATCAAGTATAAATCACAATTAGATATTTACTTTTCCAATCACAAATACAATTTTCATAATTTACATGATCAACAAAATACATTACATAATTCTAAATACATATGGGAACATACAAATTTGTTACAAAATGCCAAAATGACACCTAGTGTCCTACCAATGCAACTGCGGTGGCGAGGTGACACGGACACATGCGAGAAGCGGCATGGACTCACCCGATCTGCGGTCTCGGCTCACGATCGGTATCTCCGATTACCTACGCGTGGCAAAAGCAACGCGCTAAGCAATAATGCTTAGTGGTGAAATAATAAAATAAAAGAAATAGCAAGAAAATAAATATGTAGTGAATGTATATATTTCATTTGTTTTGAATTTGTATATCATTAACTTTGTCCACTTTCATTCATTTGGTTGCCCAAGTAACCTGCACTAGGCAGTTTGGATAAGCGGGTAAGCGGCACTAGGTATCAAGTACCTCGGGCGTCACACCATCGGTCACATATGCATCTCCCGGTGTACAGAGCGACTAACAATTTGTGATAACATCGAGCACAAGGCCAAAGCTCAATACAAGGTCGAATGGCTAAAAGCCATAAAATCACAGAATGGCATATTGCCATGTGTAGTACTGCTAACTGAACCCTATTGGCATGCCAAACTATCCAAACCAATCTTGTTAGGTATACTAGGGCACTTGATACTTTTGAATTCTTTAAATTTTGAATTTCAAGTTTTGGTGTCACTATTCACCTCATTGGTCAACAAAAATGTTGACTTTTGGATAGAAAATAGGTGTATTGGCTTTAACACCCCAAACATACCACATTTTGTATTTAAAACTTGTTGGAATTGATTGCCATTACCATTTCTATGCTTAAAACCAAGAGGGCAGAATTTTTAGTTTTTGAAGCCTAACTTTACTGTTCCATTAAGCTCTGTTTCAGTGGGAATTTGAGGAAATGGTAAACATGAAAGTTGTTCCTTATTTTGTCTAGTTGAATTTCCTTTTTTGAATCACTCCATTTGGAGTTTTGTAGCTCCAGATATGGTCCAAAAACCACAGCTGGCCGGATTGTCAAAATTGCAGAATTACCAAATCTACAGTACCATGAACAGTGACTGTGATTGCATGTTTGAATAGGTTCTGGCCATAATTTGGGGTAGGTTTCTTCATGAAAGTTGTTTGTCTATGTCTTAACTTATTGCTGTAAAAATTTCAGGTCAATTGACCATATCTACAGTGAGTTATGGCCAAATGAGCAGTTACTGTTCATTTGGTCATTTCTGCAGGTGCTGTTGCAAGGTGTCCGGATTGGGGCCAACTTTTGGTCCTCTTACTTTGGTCTTTTGGGCATGGTTTCTTCAGCAAAAATGTGCCATTATAAGCTTAGTTTCATGTCCAATTGGCCAAACACCAATTGGACCAACACAGCCAAAGATATGGCTGTCCAAGTGGACTGAAATTTCAGTCACCCTGTTGCTGTCCCTAGGCAGCATACTCATTCACTTTGCCATGCTACATTTCAGTCCAAAATATGGTCAACTTACCTAAAATGGTCACTAATTGACCATTAAAATGTTCTCTAACAATTTCCTAAGCCAAACCAAATTTTCACTTCTCAAAACCCTAATTCCCATATGAGTTTTCACAACATGCTTTAATTAACTAACTAATCCATTATACTTATATTTACTCACTTTAAACATAATCCCTAGTGCACTCCAAGTCCATCAAAACACTCAATCTTGTTCCTTACTTAGGGGCAGCCGAAATCCATGGGCTACATACACCTAACTTTTGTTCATTTAAGTCACAAGTTCATGTTGATTTCAAGTCCCTAACATAGAAAATAAGAGTTTTAAATAGATAGGTGCACTAACCTCTTGTAGGCAGATTTTTTCCAAGCTCAAAACTTCACTTTCTTTCCTTTTCTTGGCTGCCAAACACTTCCCAAGAGGTATAGACAAGTTTTTGGTGAAAGGTGTCTAGGGTTTAAGGTGAAATAAAGAGGGAAATTGAGCTTTGATTGAAGTTGTCAATGGAGGTTTGGGCATGCAAGGGTTTCGGCTGCACTTGAGGAAAGAGGGATGGCTGCTGGCTTTTGGTCTTCCTTGGTCTTTATTTATCTCTTTTATTAGTTAGTCAAATGGTTGCTTAATTGTAATTGGTTATAGTTTTTAAATGACATCATCATGATGTCATAAATAAGCCTTTTTCCTCATTTTCTTTTCTTTTCTTCACTACTCATTGTCAATTTAATTTCTAGTAATGTTTATTCATATTTTATGTCATATTAATTATTTACTCAACTGGACAAGTCGGCCAAAAATCACCTCTGAAGGCGAAATGACCAAAATGCCCTCCGTTTGGCTTAACGGGTCAAAATTATCTGTACCGATTGAAAAAATTTTCTAAATATTTTCTTGGCATTCTAATGCCATAGGAACCTCAATGACCCTTCTCTGGAGTCCCAAAAATTATTTTATGAAATTTTTCCCGGGTCTAGGGCTCCTAGTTGCGAGAACCGCAACTTCCCTCCGGTTACCCATCGCTTAGGCACCGGCTATTTGACTTGGTTGTATTTTATTTCTAAAATTTTTACTAAATGTTTCTTATTAATATTTGAGTTAATTATGGTCCCTCACTTTGATTTAAATATTTATTCGGACATTCTAGCTGTCCGGACCGACACCGGTCATCGGAACAGTAGAATGTACGGAGTTGCTACCGGGAGGGTGTTACGAAAATTGTCAGATGAGCCAGGACAGCCTTCCTCCTTCACCCAGCCGCCACAGTGACTTCGGTTGAGTATGTGAGTAAAATATTAATTTTAATTGTAATTTCGATATTATTATATATTCAAGCATGCCCATGCATCACCTATATGTATGTATCTATGTAGTTAAACTCTAGGCACGTTTTATGTTGCATTCACAACTGTTAAAGTGCCCTGGATGTGTTTGTGGTAATTTGGAGCAGTGTGTGTGCGTTGGTATGCGTGTGGTATAGTGTTGGATATGGACAGGACGGGTAGACACGGCTTGAGATCTTCGCTGAGAGCTGGTCCTTCGGAAGAAACACGGCTTGAGTTCTTCACTGGGACCCTGTATTGGTTTATTATGCGAAAGTCCGGCTTGAGTTCTTCGCTGGCAGAGGTTGGATTAAGAGGGCTGTATAGGGGATCAGCTCCCATATATTTATGGTTTGACCTTATCGGGTGTGTGAGTGCTCCAAATTACCTTTTTGCTGTTATGATGTGAAAATATTGACGATGTTGCATTTCACTCTACAGGGTGCATTAGCTTTAGATAGCTATAGAGATTATGGTTAAAGGAGATTTCTTGTTGAGTTCTAACCTGCCTTTCTCTTGCAGGTTGACTATTAAAGTCTGTAGTGTTTGTATAATTCTGTTAACTCATAGAATTTCCGCATTTGTTAGAAATATTTATTTGATTGGGTCTGTAATATAATTGTCATGTTGGACCTGTAAACTTATTAAATGCATGTATAGTTGGATTGGATGAGGGAGCCGAGCTCCCATTTATTTTTATGATAATTTGATTATGAGGAGGGTGAGCTGAGCTCCCCAATTTATTATATATTATGTTTACAGATCGGGCGAATAAAAAAACTTTCCGTTAAAAGGTCCATTTTATGGCCGGACTCTGTCTGGTTAAATTCTTGAAATTGGGCCCAAATGGGCCTTAGAGTTGGGTTGATAAATAGTTAGGCTTACTACGGGCCTCGGGGGCTTTAGGCTGGCCCAGGTCCTAGTGTCGGTCCGGTCCATAGGTTGGGTTGTGACAATAAACTTTACGGCTTTTAAAAAAATAATCCAACCTTGCATTACCCATTATTCGTATTCGTTTTCATCGAATATATTCATTGTGCAATTTTTATATGTAACTTTTATATATATATATATATATATATATATAGTGAGAAGATAGGAAAATAATAGATTAAAAAAAATCTTTTAATGAATTATAGCATCATTATTAAAAAAATTAATTATTTAATTCTTACTAAACAAATTAAATCTTACTCAATGATAATTATTTTATTTATTAAAAATTTATTATTATTTTTTAAAATAATTACAAATAAATTTTAACTAAATATTAAAATTAAAAATTTGAATTTTTAATAAATAACTACCTTATAAGGTTATAAATTTATAGTTTCTCTTTCTAAAAAATATTAATATTGATAAAATTATAAGTCTGACAAAACTTAAAATTCATTTTTATATATAAGCAGTTTTTCATTTATTTTATTTTCATTAATAATAAAAATAAATATATTTATATTTTCAAATTATTTTAAGTTGTAGTAAATTAAAAAAATTTATAGAAAACATTAATAAAATTATTTGAATGCATTTGAATTTTAACTAATTTAGCTAAATAAAATAAAACTGACTCTAATTTTACAATTTTGGTAAAATTAATAAAATTAGTAGTTTAAATAAAATTGAAAAGTGCTTAGATTTCTTTTCAATTAAATTTTATCTTTTTTAATCAATAAAATATTTTAATTTATAAATTTATTAAAAACTAGTTTCAAAAGTAATTTTTATAAAAATGTTAAGACTTTATTTTAATAATTAATAATTTAAAATAAAAAATAAAATTTTATTTGTATTAAAATAGAGTAAAATATCATAATATCTAATTCAAAAGCTCATTCATTTCAATTTTTTTTTTATCTATTTAAAAACGTTTTATTTTATTATCTAATTATTCAAAATATAAGTATTTAAAGTTATGTTAAAGAATAAAAAATAATATATGATATATAATTATAATAATATATTTTTAAATGTATAATTTAAATTTTTATAAATATATTTATAATATATATTTTTCCATCATAAATATTCCAATTTGTTAAATTTTTTTAATATATATTATATTGAATTACGTATATAATAATAATAATAGTAATAATAATATTAATAATAATAATAAAATTATAAAATTCATCTAATCATTAACAAAAGTTTACATTTATATTCTTATATTCTTTTTTAATAATTAATTAATTAATATAAAAATATGAATAGGAGAATTTATCAACTAATCAAATTATTTTTATAATTTTAATTTTATTATAAATGCCATTTCAAAAAATCCTTATAGATATCTTAATTCATTAATTATTTTATTAATAATAAATACTACTGTCATTTAAACACTTATAGTGTTAAATTTTTTTTTCAAATGTTTATAATTATAGTTAACTTTTTTTTACAATTTTAGAATGATTTTAAAGTATTTTTAATCCATAATCAAATTTGATTTAAAGAATCGAATGTTTTATAATTTTGACTATTAATCTCTCTTCTAGCCAATTGACATACTATATTTTTTACTTTCTATTTATTTTTTACTGCTAACTAAAAATAATAAATATTTAGAATCAAGCTCAAATTTTCAAAACTAAAGAATTGCTTATAATAGCAAAAAGTTAAAAAAAAAAATTAAATTGTCAATTATAAGAAATAATTTCAATTTTTAAAAAATTATGAATAATGAAAAAATTTGAAAGCCAAAAATTATTATTTTTAATAAGTCAAAATTTTCAAATCAAATAAAATAAAAGACATTATTAATAAATAAGAATATATCTTATTTACTTGAATACATATAATTAGAATATAATATAAGTATTTTTTTTAGATATTCGAATAATTTTAATTTATATTCTTAATTTAGTTCTCTTAATTTTATTGTATTACTACACTTGTTATGAAAGAAAAATTTCATTAATTTTAAATTTTATTAATTAATTAATGTAAATTTTTTTAAAAAATACATATAAAAAAATTAAATCATAAGTTAATACAACAATAATAGATAACACTAAACCATGTGATATGATAATTGTACAATAAGAAGCATAAAGAACATGCAGGAAAGTCTACCCAATGCCACGTTACTCTAGACTAAAGGACACACACAATTGGCCGCTAGCATTTTCCTTTGTTTTCTTAAAAATATTGTCTTACTATGACATAAAACAAATTTTTCTTATTCGCTGTTACATTCTTTGCCGTGCAAACATATGCTAAAAAACATTACTCATATTAAATATCAATTAATTAATTAATAAATAGTCATTAAATATAAAAATTTTTGAAATTATATTATTTTAAAATAATGAATTTATAATTATAAAAGAAAATTATTTTATCCATTTTTGGTATCAAAGTAAAATAGAAAAGTAAAAAAGCCATTTATGAAATGATGATAACTTATTAAATAAGGCAACTTGCCACTGAAAAAAAAATCATTTTTATAACACAATCGATTTATGATTTTTTTAATTAAAATAATTAAATTGATATTAAAAAAATCTTAAATACACTATTAGTAACTAATTTTAAAATTATTAATCAATTATTAAAATTTATTAAAATCGGTTGATAAATTAAAAAATTATTTTAATTAGAGGGTATTTATTTAACTTATAACTTATTTACTTATTTTAAAATTATTCTTTGACTAAATAAAAAATTATATTATCCTAATAATTTTTGAAAATATAAACATTATTCATATTTTAGCGACTATAACACTTGTATTCAAAATACCATAAACTTATCAGGGTAAAGGGCAAGTGCCATAAGATTAGCATCCTAACAGATTGTGCGTTAGAATATGTAACTCGTACAGATGATGGATATCAAATTCTTGACGAATCTAAACAATGATGATGTTCATAATCAGTCATTTGATTGTCAGGTTAATTACATAGACGATACCTAACTTTAAGGTATATAATAATAAGATATTTAAACTTTGATTTGTAATACTAAATTTTTTAATTTTTAATTTAAGTAACATAAAACTACTTTATAATATTCAGTAAATAGTTTTTAAGTTATTTTTACTGATGTGGCATTTGTCAGATTAAAAATTACATTTTCTCTTTGTTAAATTGACACTTATTAAGAAACAATTTTAATTCTATTTTCTACCTACCCGCAGCCTCGACAAATTCAAATTGTACAGATTGATACTTTAATATCTCATAATATGTTTACCTGAAGCTATCAATTCATTAAAATATAATTTTTCAATTTAATAAATGTCATGTTAGAATAAATAACTTAGAAATTAGCTACTAAGAGGTATTTGGTACGAGGTTAACAAGAGGGTAATTGTTACCCTTGTAACTTTTAATTCCTCATTAATGTTGTTTGGATAATTAAATAGACTAGGCTAACTTTTTGCCTTATTAATATTATGCATTTATTGTGTAAAATCCTGCAAGTGCACTTAAATCTAATTAAAGGAAATAAAATCTAAAATAATTAACTAAACTTGAATATCAATTAATAAAAGCATTCCAGAGTTAAGTTCACATTTCAATCAATTATAGGCCTAATCCAATTCTTTCAATAAATGGAAATTATTACTTTGGAAAAAATTAATTTTAAGTTATCTTAAGTCCTCTCTCAAAGCACTCAAGTTGTTGTTTTTCATTCTTACTTTTCACTTTGCTTTTGTGTCAAGTGAACATCAATTATATACTTTCAAGCTCATATCCCCAATTCACTACCACTTTTACATACATTCCAATCAAAACCCATTCAAAAAGTTCAAAATGCTCTACTAATCCTATGGTTAAAATGGAAACACTTGTTTTACAGACTAAGGCTTATAACATGGCTCAATCACAAAGAATACGAATAATGTAGGCTCAAAATTGTTTCACTAGAGGGACAACTCTTAATTGGCAATAAGTTGGCTATTTAGGCTCAAGAGGCTACACCTAATTTGTTATCACCGCTTAAATGCATGCATTTATCTATGTAATCTCAAAAAGATTCAAAACAAGTTCTACCGATACGTAATCAAGGAATGAATATCCACACAACAAAGAAGTAGATTGATAGATGTTTCAATTATAGGCTTAAAAGCTCACAAAAGATATTGATCTTCCATATTAGCATATTCAACCTTTCAATTCAATTACAACATAAAGAAAGCCTAAGTTGCAAGTCAATATATCCAGTATATTCATGCTCTTATTAAACTCAGTCAATCCATACTCATAATGTGCATAATCTCATCAATCTAAGAAAAGAACCTAAAAATACAAAACCTATAAGTTTCAAAAGAAAAATTAACTGAAAAAAGAAAAGAGCTAAACACATAAAAACCTTCTCCCACACTTAAATCTTATAATTATCTCAAATGTAATTTATCATGCAAAGAAGAGAAACTAAAAATAAGACAATAGAAAGTAGGGAGGTAGAAATCCAAATCTGTTTGATTCTTAGGTTACCTCCCAAGCAGCGTATTTGTTTAAAGTCTCATGCTCGACTTTAAGCCTTCTTCTCATCCAGCATACTGTGACTCCTCCAAATCTACTTCCTCCACATTGCAAAGTTGGAAACCTTCTGAAGGAGCGGAAGCATGAAAAACATAAGTTTAGATCATTGAATTCAAAAATTTTTCTTCTAAGGTCTCATGCATCATGCAAGATTCATTATTTATCTATTTGATTTCAATGATAATCAGTATATTAAAACACTTTTAATATGTTTTTTTATCTATATTTGCCATTTAAGATTTTAGAATTAACAAATTAATTCATTAGAACCCTAGATTAAATTAAGAACAATTGCACTAACCTTTTGATGCACTCTAGTTTTGTTTGGTACCTTTGGGATGTATCTAGGACACCAGATGTTGTCCCTCTAGCTTGTTCACATCAAGATCACCAATGGCAGCCCCTTGAACAGCTTCTCAAGCCTTTCCAATCAATTAGAAATTCAGGTTTTGCCTTTAGAGAGATTACAGATGTATATAGGGCACTAGAAATGGTTTCTGGCAATTTTAATTCAAGAGAGTGTTAACAATTCTCTTTGAATTGATGAGAGATGAAGAAGAAGAGAGGAAGAGGTCTCCAAGGGTGGCAGCACCATTGATAAAAATCAGAATGTTATTTGTTTCTTTCATAACCTCACATTATATAATTAGGTCACCACTTAAAACCCTTGCCATATGTCATCTTCTGATTGGCTCTTAGTTTAATTGACCCAATCACATTGTGCCAAGTGTCAAACTTAGATTTAATCTTGACTTTGATCATCTTACATGATTAAATATGTGTAGTGTCATGTGTCACCATCTTATGGTGCCACGTCATCCTATGAAATGACCAAAATACCCTTGTGTCTTAATTTTGAGTTCTCAACCCAAAATAATTATTTCTTTTCTTCTAATCAATTTATATCAAATATAAATTAATTAATTAATTTCTCATAATTAAATTCATATTTAAACACTTTAAATATAAATTTAACTTATACTATACATCCAATAACCTATATTTGGTTTCAAGCCATGCTAGGGACTTTGTAATCTAATTGCAAATCAAACCTATTTAATTAATCAATTAAACTCTTTAACTAATTAATTAAATCACATTTAACTTGGTGATTACTTGTGTATGTGTGTGACTCACTAGGCTCATCACTAATTGGCAATGAGATATGATATCAACTCTTAATATCATCAGAACTCTTTCTTACCATAAATGATTTCTCTAAATCATTTTATGCACCTCATAGACCATGGTTAACACCTAGCATAGCATGCCATGGCCACCTAATCAGTAATAAGGTTTGCCTTAAATGAACCTATAATCATATGTTACCACACACTAGAATCTCTCTATTACAAAATCTCAATTCGAGCTGGAGTCATGGTTTATGTCAAACCCCATATGCTATGAATATTATGTTCTCTTTTAATTCTAGTTCTTGATTAAAAAGATTTTCTCATCAGAAACTCTTTTCTGATTAAATCTATCTGTCTTGGCCAGGAACTTGAAACATCAAGAATAATTAAATGAACATAGGATTTTATCCCTATTTACTTAGGGTAACAGATTCTATCTTGATCAACACCTACCTCCATATATAACTAGTAGGAGCCAACACATGCCCATATACCCATACACAGTACAAGTATGAAAGCAGTATCAAACTCAAACCACCTACATATAAGATAATTGTGCTATCTCAGGTCTAAAGATTATATGCCCTGATATGATTTATGACAATACATTAACAAGAGTAACCTCCATGTGCTTGTCATAAATGTCACTGGTTCGGCCTACTTATCATGCATAAGTGCCTATCATGTTTGTTATATGGCATGAGACTCACCATTCCATCTTATTTATATCTCATATAAATACATTGGGAACAAACATGAATACAATCCTTCTAGATAAGTCATGTCCTGTGTGAAGTATCCTCGATTGTGAATCAATTTATGACACTTTGTGCTAGAAATACTGTCACTCATATTCTTAACAACTTAGGAATAGAATTTCTAACAAAATATCAATGGACCTTTTATATTACACATAAATATATTATGTAAACGGAAAAGTGAAAATGTATTTTATTAATAAAACATGTACAAGATACATACTAAATGATATGCTCTAGGGCATATTATTAACAATCTCCCACTAGCGCTAGAGCCATTCATTACAATATCTTAGATCCATCTTCTCAAGATGTCAGTCTAGTTGAGTTCGTGACATAGGCTTAGTGAATTGATCAGCTGGATTTTCAGCTGATGCTATTTTCTGCATGACTACATCGCCTCGCTTAACTATCTCTCTTATAATGTGGTAGCGCCTTTCTATGTGTTTGGATTTCTGGTGAGATCAGGGTTCCTTATATCCAAAAAGCTTCTTTTGCAGCTTCTGATGCAACAATATACTCAGCCTCTGTAGTGGAATCTGCAGTCGTACTCTATTTGGAACTCTTCCAACTAACTGCACATCCGTTACAAATGAACACATATCTAGAGGTAGACTTTCTATCATCGATATCTGATTGGAAATCAGAATCAGTATAACCATCTAATTACAAGTCACCACCTCCATATATCAAGAATAAATCCTTAGTTCTTCTCAAGTACTTAAGGATATTCTTGACAGCTATCTAGTGTTCCAAACCTGGATTGGATTAATACTTGCTAGTCAAACTAACAGCATATGCAATATCTGGCCTAGTACACAACATTGCATACATCAAACTTCTAATAGCGGAAGCATATGGAATCCTGACCGTTTTATCTCTTTCTTCAGGTGTCTTTGGAGATATCTCTTTAGAAAGGTGGATACCATGTCTCACTGGTAATAATCCTCTCTTGGAATCAAGCATGTTAAACCTCTTTAACTCCTTTTCTAAGTATAGACTTTAGGATAAACTAATTATTCTTTTCACTCTATCTCTATAGATGCGAATCCCAAGAATATAGGTTGCCTCCCCTAAGTCTTTCATGGAGAATGTATTTGACAACCATACCTTTACAGTTGTCAACATACCTGTGTCATTACCTATCAATAGAATATTATCCACATATAAGACAAGGAAAGTGATAGCACTATCACTAACCTTCTTATATACACATGGCTCATCCTCATTTTTTATAAAACCAAATGACTTAATGGCTTCATCAAAACGGATGTTCCAACTCCTCGAAGCTTGTTTTAACCCATAAATGGATCGCTTTAGCTTGCACACTTTGGAACCATCTTGGGATTCAAAACCCCTAGGTTGTTCCATGAAAATGTTTTCTTCAATGTATCCATTGAGAAAAGCTGTTTTGACATCCATCTGCCAAATCTCATAATCATAGTATGCAGCTATTACTAATAAAATCCTAATTGATTTAAACAAGACAACAAGTGAGAAAGTCTCCTCATAGTCGATTCCTTGCCTTTGGCAAAACCCTTTTGCTACTAGCCTTGCTTTATAGGTCTCTACCTTTCCATCAGAACTAATTTTCTTTTTGAAAACCCATTTGTTCCCTATAGGTACAATACCTTCAGTTGGGTCAACAAGATCCCAAACTTGATTCTTATACATGGAATCAATCTCGGATTTCATAGCATCAATCCATTTTAAAGAGTCTATATCTGATATAGCTTCTTCATAAGTAAGTGGATCATCTCCATGATCTACTTCTTCATGAGTAGACAACTCTTCTTCTTCATGAAGAAAACCATATCTCACTGGTGGGTGAGATATCCTGGTTGATCTGCGAGGAATTACAGTAGATGTTTCATTAATAGATGTAGGTTAACTAGATGGATCTATATCCATCTGATCTGTTGGTTGGTTAGAATTCTCCAATTCTAACTCTATTTGCCTTTCTTTGCCTCCTTCTTGAATAAACTGTTGTTCAAGAAATATGACATCTCTACTTACCACAACCTTTTGTGATGTAGGCAAATAAAAATAATATCCAAAACTATCTTTTGGATACCCAACAAATCGGCCCTTTTGTGATCTGGTTTCCAATTTATCAGTGTTCAACTTTTTTATATACGTTAGACAACCCCAAATCTTAACATGCTTAAGACTTAATTTTCTTTCATGCCATATCTCATAAGGTGTGAAAGATACTAATTTTGATGGAATCCTATTCAGAATATGTAAAGCTGATTCTAATGCAAATCCCCAAAAGGAGATTGGCACATCAGTATAGCTCATCATACTACGTACCATATCTAATAAGGTACAATTTCTACTTTCAGATACACTATTCAGCTGTGGTGTTCCTGGAGGAGTCAGCTGGGAAACAATGCCATGCTCTTTCAAGTGTTCATCAAATTCAGTACTCAAGTATTCACCTCCACGATCTGATCGAAGAGCTTTAATACCTTTTCCTGTTCGATTTTCTACTTCAGATTAAACTTTTCAAAGGATTCATGTTTGTATTTCATCAAATATAAGTACCCAAACCTTGATTTATCATCAGTAAATGTAATAAAATAATGAAAACTACTTCTAGCTATTTCTTTAAATGGACCACATACATTACTATATATTAGTTTTAAAATATTTTCAGCTCTTAGTCCTTGTCCAACAAAGGGTGATCTAGTCATTTTGCCTTGAAGGCAGGATTCACAAGTTGGAGTAGGTCCAGAACCCAATGAGAATAAAATCCTCATTTTCTCCAGCTTTGCAATCCTATCTTCTGCAACATGACCCAATCTTAAGTGCCAAATATATTTTAAACTTAAGTTGATTTTCATCATGGCATTGCATTCTTTTAGATTGCTTACATTAGAATTGTATTTAAGTTTATTATCTAAATAATAAAATCCGTCATGCATATAACTCAAATCAACATATTTATTTCCAAAATAAATATTGCAAACATCATTTATGAACTTAAATTCATAACCACCTCTAGTCAAACTAGATATAGAAATGATGTTCTTAAAAAACATCGGGTACATGCAAAACCTTATTTAAATACAAAACATATCCACACATATATAAAGATTTAGATCCTATGGCTAAGGCTTCAACAATTGAGCCATTGCCAATCCGGAGTCTAGTATCTCGTTGCTGCAAGCTTCTATTATTGGCTATATTCTGGGCAGTTCCTATTCCAGTGCCCATCATTCTGGCAGTGGAAACACTTTCTTTTGCCTTTGTCAGCTTTAGTCTTCCCTTTCTGTTTAGCTATTTTCTTGGAAGAACCAGGAATTTGAGGTTTCTTTTTCTTATTGCCCTTTTTCTTGTTGGACTTTCCAGTAGAAGAGGATGCAATCAAAGCTACCTCTTTTCTTTTATTGCCCGGCATATTCTTTTGAGCAATAACCAGCATGTTGAGTAAACCAGCCAAGGTGCATTCCTGCTTAGTCATATGGAAATTTGTCACAAAATTCCCAAATGACTCAGGAAGGGACTGAAGGATCAAATTCGTTTGCAGTTGGAAATCCATGTTAAAGTCAAGATGTTCTAGCTGCTCAATAAGCCGAATCATCTTATGGACATGATCCCCAACATTTTATCCCTCAGACATCCTCATGCAAAATTGCTGCCTAGATATCTCATACCTGGCATTCTTGCTATGTTCACCATATAACTCTTGTAGGTGAAGGAGGATCTCACTTGCATATTGCATGTTCTTATGTTGCTTCTGCAACTCATTACTCATAGAAGCAAGTATGTAACACTTGGCTCTCATATCATGCTCCTTCCACTTGTCCAAAGTTTCATGTTCCTCTTAAGTAGCCTCTGGAGGTAAAGGACCAGGAACATTTGAGTCTAGAACATATCCTATATGTTTAAGGTTCAAGATAAGTTTCAAATTTTTTAGCCAATCAAAGAGATTAGGTCCTGTCAACCTATTGCGATCAAGTATGCTTGCAAGGATATTGGATGGTGGTGGTTGTGGTGTGCTCATTATTATCAGAAAATTAACTATAGAAAATAACCAAATTAATTAGTAAATGTATCATGTATTTAACCAAAATGATTATGGTCTTTTAATCAAATTGGTCCTCCCACTAACTTAGCAAATCCTACACTTCCAAAGTAGAAAATGAAAATTCTAGTTGGATGGATTTCTAGTGGGTGATTGAATTCTTATAGTCCTATTGATCATCCTCAGGCACATTTATTATTGGAATTACAATAAACTATAAGTGAGCAACTCCTTGCCCATGACATCTCATATGACATTCAATCCTTTTTACCTAGCCCCTAATGCTCAAAATCTCAGGCACATCCATTATTGACTTATCTTGCATTAGTTAAGTTAATCCCATTGAGCTAGTAAACATGCAAATAATTTTAATGTCCTCAGGCACATCCATTATTGGCCACCAAACCATTTACATATTTACAACATCTCATGCTTAACAATTATCTTTAAGAAAATCTCTTAAATTAATTGCATCATATGCAAGTATTTAAAATTTTTTAAAATAATTGCCTCAATAGAGGGCCCATGTTATAATTACTTTAATTATACCATTTCCAACTTAATCATTTATTTGGAAGATTTTGTGGTCGTCCTAATTACTATTATGGTCTCACTTTGCACATTATCCATTTAGCATGCATATATCATATACTTGCATACAATCCCATACATCTCATGCATTCATGGATAAACAATAAATATGGTATGATCATAGACTTTTTAAGGGATTCAATTCTGAGCTATCAAGAATTGAATCAGGGCATTCCTAGGTGCATTTCATTCATTCATATTACAAGAGTTCCTGAAGGAGTACATAATCAACACTTGATCTTGAATTCCTCCCACTGGTCCCACCAATGCTCTTGACCTCCTTGGTCTTCTTACAATCCAATTATATAGTAATCCTTGGCATACCAAGGCGAATTTACAAGAACCAAATAAACGAAATTACAACCAAAATATTACAACCTTTATAATACATGCCACCAAAATAAATTAAAATAAATTAATTAATTTACAATCCAAAGAAACATAAAAGAAATAAATCCAATCACATTGGTCTTTTATTGTCCATGATCATCCATCATGCATATCACTATTTAACAATTTAAATAAAACATACATACGTAAATTAAATTGAATATCTCATATTCAACTTAAAAATCCAGATTTGAATATGATTCAAACAAATTAAAAAAATTCATATTTGAATCACATTCAAACAAATTTAAAAATTCAGATTTGAATCACATTCAAACAAATTTAAAAATTCAGATTTGAATCAAAATTTAATTGTGTGATTAAAACTCCTAACTAAACACTTTAAGTAGTCATGGGCCTAAATATGGGCCTTGAAACTAAGCCCATAAACAAGCCCAAAAACCATGCGCATGGTTGAATGCATCAAACCATGCGCACCATTGGTGTTTATCAACATGCCGCCACCTATTCCTTGCAACCAGCAATGAATCAATCATCTCATGATCAAATCACACAATTAAATCATATAATCAACAATCTAAATGGCAAATATAGTGGCTCTGATACCAATTGAAGGAGCGGAAGCATGAAAAACATAAGTTTAGATCATTGAATTCAAAAATTTTTCTTCTAGGGTCTCATGCATCATGCAAGATTCATTATTTATCTATTTGATTTCAATGATAATTAGCATATTAAAACACCTTTAATATGTTTTCGGATCTACATTTTCCATTTAAGATTTTAGAATTAACAGATTAATTCATTAGAACCCTAGATTAAATCAAGAATAATTGCACTAACCTTTTGATGCACTGTAGTTGTGTTTGGTACCTTTGGGATATACCTAGGACACCAGATATTGCCCCTCTAGCTTATCCACACCAAGATCACCAATGACAGCCTCTTGAACAGCTTCTCAAGCCTTTTCAATCAATTAGAAATTCAGATTTTGCCTTTAGAGAGATTACAGATGTATATAGAACACTAGAAATGATTTCTAGCAATTTTAATTCAAGAGAATATTGGAAATTCTCTTTGAATTGATGAGAGATGAAGAAGAAGAGAGGAAGAGGTCTCCAAGGGTGGCGGCACCTTTGATAAAAATTAGAATGTTATTTGTTTCTTTCATTACCTCACATTATATAATTAGGTCACCACTTAAAACCCTTGCCACATGTCATCTTCTAATTGGCTCTTAGTTTAATTTACCCAATCACATTGTGCCAAGTGTCGAACTTAGATTTAATCTTGACTTTGATCATCTTACATGATTAAAAGACAAATGGCAAGCTTATGTGTAGTGCCATGTGTCACCATCTCATGGTGCCACATGTCACCCTGTGAAATGACCAAAATACCCTTGTGTCTTAATTTTGAGTTCTCAACCCAAAATAATTATTTCTCTTCTTCTAATCAATTTATATCAAATATAAATTAATTAATTAATTTCTTATAATTAAATTTATATTTAAACACTTTAAATATAAATTTAACTTATACTATACATCCAATAACCTAGATTTGGTTTCAAGCCATGCTAGGGACTTTGCAATCTAATTGCAAATCAAACCTATTTAATTAATCAATTAAACTCTTTAACTAATTAATTAAATCACATTTAACTTGGTGATTACTTGTGTGTGTGTGTGACTCACTAGGCTTATCACTAATTAGCAATGAGATATGATATCAACTCTTAATATCATCAGAACTCTTTCTTACCATAAATGATTTCTCTAAATCATTTTATGCACCTCATAGACCATGGTTAACATCTAGCATAGCATGCCATAGCCACCCAATCAGTAATAAGGTTTACCTTAAATGAACCTATAATCATATGTTACCACGCACTAGAATCTTTCTGTTACAAAATCCCAATTCGAGCTGGAGTCATGGTTTATGTCAAACCCCATATGCTATGACTATTATGTTCTCTTTTAATTCTAGTTTTTGATTAAAAAAGATTTTCTAATCAGAAACTCTTTTCTGATTAAATCTTTCTGTCCTGGCCAGGAACTTGAAACATCAAGAATAATTAAATGAACATAGGAATTTATCCCTATTTACTTAGGGTAACAGATTCCATCTTGATCAACACCTACATCCATACATAACTAGTAGGAGCCAACACATGCTCATATACCCATACACAGTACAAGTATGAAAGCAGTATTAAACTCAAATCACCTATATACAAGATAACCGTGCTATCTCAGGTCTAAAGATTATATGCACTGATATGATTTATGACAACGTATTGACAAGAGTAAACTCGATGTGCTTGTCATAAATGTCACTGGTTCGGCCTACTTATCATACTTAAGTGCCAATCATGTTTGTTATATGGCATGAGACTCACCATTCTATCTTATTTATATCTCATATAAATACACTGGGAACTAATATGAATACAATTTTTCTAGATAAGTCATGTCCTATGTGAAGTATCCTCGATTGTGAACTAATTTATGATACTTTGTGCTAGCAATACTGTCACTCATATTCTTAACAACTTAATAATAGAATTTCTAACAAAATATCAATGGACATTTTCTATTACACATAAATATATTATGTAAACGAAAAAGTGAAAATGTCTTTTATTAATAAAACATGTACAAGATACATACTAAATGATATGCTCTAGGGCATACTACTAACACCTTCATAGTACGGTTTGAGCCTATGTCCATTCATGTTAAATGCCTTATTTATTGTTAAACTTTGGATCTTAACTACACCATGTGGAAAAACATTAGTAATAACAAAAGGACCAATCCATCTAGATCTTAACTACTTGGAAAAAGCATAAGCCTTTAATGGGAAAAAAGCACTTTTTGTCCAACTTCAAATTGATTCCTCGAAATCATCTTATCATGGAAGGCTTTAGTTTTCTCCTTTTGGTGTCTTATGTGCTATTCTATACATCCATAATGCATCATTAAGCTTCAAACTCCAATCCTTCCTATTTATATTCACTATTCTATTGCAAAAATGAGTTCCTCTATCACTTATGAGAGTTCTCATGATTCCATGCCTATTAAATATGTGAGACTTCATAAAATCCACAACAACTTTAGTATCATCAGTCCTGGTGGCTTTAGCTTCCACACACTTTGAAACATAATTAACAACAGGAATAATATAAACATAACCAAAAGAAAAATGAAATGGCCCTATGAAATTAATACCCCAAACATAAAAAATTTTACATGCAAGTATAGGGGAAAGAGGCATTTGATCTCTCGAAGTTAAATTACCTATTCTTTGGCATTGTTCACATATCTTGCAAAACATATGAGCATCACAAAATAAAGTAGGCTAAAAGAAACTACATTTAAATACCTTAGAAGCTGTTCTTTTTGTTCCAAAGTGACCTCCACTTTATATGAGTGACAAAAGGTGAAAACAAAGTTATATTTAGATTGAGAAACACACCTTCTAATCACTTGATCAGCTCCATACTTCCACAAATATGGCTCATCCTAAACATAGTATTTTGCATCACTCTTTATTTTACCGTTTTGAGCTCTAGTAGAATTAGGAGGAAAAGACTTGGTAACTAAATAATTAGCAATATCAGCATACCATGTTTCACCTCCATCAAGTGCATGCAAGTGCTCATTTGGAAAAATTCTTGCAAAGGTAATGCATCTTTTTCTTACTCCAATCAACTGAGATGATCAGCAAACATATAAGCATCTTGTTCTTTTTCAATGGTAGAATAGTTGCATTTGGCATCCTCCGATGTTTTTGAAGTATAGTAAATCGCATGAGATACCTTCCATACTCTTTACCTCATAATAGGCCCTATAGCCTTGTCATTTTCAAAAGGTAGATCCCAATTTGTAGGATGAATGATGGATGCAATAGTGAGAAGCTCTTTCAACTTGTCAAATGCTTGTTTACATTACATCAAATATGAACTCTACATCCTTTACTAGTAGGAGACACAATGGTAATGCAATCTTGGAGAAATCTTTGATAAACCTTTCGATAGAAATTTGCATGTCCAAGAAAAGAATGCACTTCCCACACATTTATGGAATAAGGTAATGCATGTATAACATCTATCTTAGCTTTATCAACCTCAATTCCCCTAGATGACACAATATGCCTAAAAATTATACCTTGCTCAACTATAAAATGACGTTTTTCAATGTTCAACACAAGGTTAGTTTTAATGCACCTATCTAACATAAGTGTAAGATTATGTAAGCATGCATCAAAAGAATCTCCATAAAAGTAAAATCATTCATAAATACCTCAATGATGTGCTCTACGTAATATGAGAAAATGCTCATCATACACCTTTGGAATCTAGCTAGAGCATTGCAAAGTCTAAAAAGCATGCATCGGTATACAAATGTGCCAAAAGGGCATGTGTTTATAGTCTTCTATTGAGCTTCACAATCTATCACAATTTGATTATAACTTGAATAACCATCAAGAAAATAATAATGAGAACAACTAGCTAAAATTTCATGCATTTGATCCATGAATGACAATGGAAAGTGATATTTTCTTGTTGAGCTATTCAACTTCCTATAATCAATGCACACTCTCCATCCATTTTGAATTCTTGTAAGAACCAACCGATTGTTCTGATTCTTCACCACAGTGATGCCTGTCATCTTAGGAATAACATGAATAAGGCTCACCCACTTGTTATCTGAAATAGGATAGTTTACACTTATATCAAGGAGCTTTAGTATCTTTTTCTTCAGCACATCCATCATGGGCGAATTCAACCTCCTTTATGTCTCCCTTACTATTTCGCTCCTTCTTCAAGCAAGATACAATGCATACATGTTGTTGTACTTATTCCTTCAAAGTCCACCCAATTACTATCTTATGCTCTTTCAGCTCTTTAATAGGTTTCTCTTCTTATAATGGAGTTAGATTCTTTATAATGATGACTGGCAGTGTTTCTCCATCACCTAAGAAAACATAATTCAAGTTATTCGGTAAAGGCTTTAATTCCAGCTTGGAAGCTTATTCAATGGAAAGTGAAAGCTTTATGTGAGATATATCCAAATCAATGTTAGCAACACCATACCTGTCATGTTGCTGGGGTAACACATTCAACTCCTTAACCATCTCTTCAAGTTTATCTCCCAGTGACATCTCCCCTTCTACAATTGTGGCTTCTCTATTATTCAAATTGTAGCTAATAGCTACATTCAACTTGTCATCTCTACTTAGCTCAAAAGCTTCTTGCACTAAAGGTTCAATAACATCCAAACTACAAACATAATGTACATTAGTAGGATATCTCATGGCTTTAAAAATATTAAAACAGATAATCTCACCATCAAATTCCATAGAGAGAGTACCATCATGCACATCTATTTTAGTTTTAAAGTTTTCAAGAATGGTCTTCTTAACAATATAGGTTCAGTATTAGGAGAAACATCATTCTCCATATCCAAAAAAAAAAAAAAAAAAATCAGTAAGGAAAGCCTATTCATTGACTTGAACCAAAACATCCTCAATTATCCCATCAGAATATGCATTATATCTATTAACTAATTGTATGATAACACCAATTTCTTATAAAGGACCAAGATTCAAAGAAGCATAAATGGATATAGGCATGACATTAATAAATGCTCCTAAATCTAACATAGCCCTTACAAATCTAGTATTACCAATTTTGCATGGAATAGTAAACGTATAAGGTTTTTGCATTTGGGAGGTAATTTTCTTTTGAATTGTAACAAAGACATTTTCCCCCACACTTACCTTGTCATTACCTTTTAGCTTTCTTTCAAATGTGCATAGCTTTTTGAAGAATTTTGCATATCTAGGCACTTGCTTAAAGGCATCCAAAAGAGGGATTTTAATCTCCACCTTTCTAAATATATCCAAAATCCCCTTTTCTTACTCTTCCTTCTTTGCCTTTGCAAACTTGCTAGAAAAAAGGAGGTATAGGCTTATAATCTAAGAGAGGTGTGAAAGAACTTACCTTTGAGAGGACTTCTACCTCTTGCTATTCTTCCTTGTTTTTATCAACCATTTTTTATGGTCAACCTTTTGTTCAACTGAAGTGTCCTTGGTTAGTACTTTCACTTTCTTGACACTTCTCACAATTGCACATGAATTTTCTTTTGGGTTCTTAATTGGTTGAGAAGAAAGCTTGCCAGACCCTTATACTTCCAACTTGCTAACTAATGTGGCCAGTTGGCTTATTTGATTATCCAAATTCTAGATACTTGCCCTTGTCTCTTTCTGAAAATTCATAGTATTAGTAGCAAGACATTTGATAATATCCTCTGAAGACATACCTTGATCTTGAGCTATTAGTTGTGATTGCCTTTGAAACCGAGGTTGCACTTGGTTAAAACCAAAGGGTTGGTTAGGAAAAATGCTCCTTTATGCTTGATTACCATAGCTAAGGTTAGGATGATCCCTCCATCCTTGATTATATGTGTTTGCCTAAGAATCATACTTCCTTTGTGGTGGAACAGGAAATCCTCCAATTGCATTTGCATGTTCTATGAAATCTTCTTGTTATGTAGGACACATATCAGTTGGATGTCCTTATGCTGAACATATACCATATGTTTTCACTTGTTGCACATTCCTTACAGCCAACTGGCTACCAAGAGAAGTCAAATTAGCTATTTGATTTTCTAAGGAAGATGTACTTACCTTATTGATTCTTTTTGTGAGAGGATCATTCCTTATTCCAACTTGTTGTGAATTTGCAGCCATATTTAAAATCAAGTTCTTTGTTATCTCAAGTGTCTTATCTAACAAATTACCTCCACTAGCTCCATCAATCATACCTTTGTTAGTGGTAAGAAGACCTTCACAAAAAATATTAAATGAGTAGTTGGTCATTTATTTAATGATGTGGGCAACATGCACACAATCTCTTGAATCTCTCCTAATACTCATGCAATAACTCTCCATTATACTGCCTAATGCCACAAATTTCTTTTCTTATGTTTACTGTCCTTAATATTAGAAAGTAATTTTCCAAGAATAGCCTCTTGATATCATTCTATATGTTTATGGAACCAGAAGGTAGGTAGTAAAGCCAATCTTTAGCTGCATACTCCAATGAGAATGGGATGATCTTAACTTAATTTGCTCCTCTGTAATACCTATAGGTTTCATGCTTGAAAAAATAACATGGGACTTCTTAAGGTGTTTGTGAAGATCCTCACCTGTAAGACCACAAAAGTAGGCAATAAGTGAATTAAGATAAATTTTAATTCAAAAGGTATTGAAGTGTAGGATATTCAATGCATAATGGTTATTAGTTCATGTCAGGAGTTGCAAACTCCCTGATGGTGTGATTTCCATTAGCATTTGTAACCACGATTTCCAATTCTAAATCACTTGATGAATATGAAGTTTCTTGCCCAAAAAGATAATAAGGATTTTCTTCTAATTGTGGTTCCCTTTCAATAAAAGTTTCAGCTCTGAATGGAATGGATGATTCAACTTAATGCTTTATGAATTCCCTAATACGTTTAAGCCTTGTTTTAAGTTCTTCTTCAGACATGAATCCTAAAATTAAACACAAAAACTAAATATAAACAAATTTGAATTCAAGTTCAAAATAAATAACAATCACTCCCCAATAATGGCACCAAAATTTGATTGCTAAATGCACTAATTAAAAATACTCTACCTAAACTATTTATATATAGGGTAAGCAGAGGTCGTTCCCACAGGGAATGAGTAAATGCAAATAAGAAAACATATATTAGAGACACAAATAAACAAAAAGAATTTAGAAAACACAAAATAAATACCTAATCTACCAAATTGAATATGCAAAGTAAAATAAAAGGGGTTTTGATTTGTAATCACTAAACTACTAAAGCTAAAACTAAGAATGCTAGAATATAAATCTAAAACTAATAACACTTATGAATGTAATAAGCAACTAGATTGCAATAAATTCAGTAGAGAGGGTGTATCCACCATGTAACATGTATTAGTCATTGACTAAAGATGTAAATTCAATTAATTAAGCAAATTAGTTATAGAAGATAACAACTTCCTTATCTTTCCTTAGAGAATAAATTAACTAGGAAGTGCTCTACAATTAATCCCTTATTATCACACTCAATCTAAGACTAGAGCAATTATAATTAAGTTTAATAGTAGTATTAATCATTAGAAAGACATCCCAATTTAAGGTAACAAAATCATTTAGCGTGGTTCATTCAACTTAGACACTTATCTTTATAATGAAATAAATCATTATGTGCTACTTGTAGTTAGATTATTCAAGCTATTACATACTCAAATTATCTTAACTTAGCAATATGTTTTCATGCACAATTAATTAGTTGACCACCCTAATTATTCATACATTCAATATTCATAAAATAAACCAAAAGATAAGTGATCTCAGTATAAAATAATTTTGCATTTTATTAAATTCAAATCAAAGTCTCATGATAACATGTTCCATGGCTTCAACTATCCCCCTACTGAATTACAGGACTAACACATAACTAAGAATATTAAACATAAACAAATTAATAAAAGAAGAGAGAAAAGCATGTTGCCCCTTACGAATAGAATTCAAACAACTTGGATCTGATATTGAGGATGATGCACACTACTCCTAAGGATGTGGAAGTGCTCCACAAGCTAAAAAGAAGAAGAAGAAATCACATGAGCAATTAGATCAAGCAATTGATACATTTAAATGCATAGAGAGGGAATTTGGCCATTATGAGTAGAAGGGAATTAATGAGCTTCAAATCTGTTTTTTGGACCCTTTTATAGAGAAAAATAGGTTAACTAAGACTCCATATTTGATTTAGAAGTCCTAGATACAATTTGACTCAATTCTCTCTTAAGAATCCTAGTTAAAGTAGGAAAACAAGTTGAAAACAACTCTCCTTATATGGATCTACCACTTGCACAACCTAGGGGACCCATACACTTTTATTTCATTTATTTTGGGCCTTAAATAAAATAATTAAACCTACCAATTAAGGCCTTAACTCCTGGTTCTACATAACTCAACATAAAGAGTCCAAACACACTAAATATGTGACCCTTAATGTAATCTAGCCCAATTGCTCTCATTTTTCATATATCACTTCAAAATATGTCAATTAAGGTGCATCTAAGCCCATAAGGTTACATTTAAACTCTAAATAGTGGATCATATACAAGTTCCATTAAGGCTGTCCAAAGAAGTTCAACATGAGTTTGATGCCCAAATCTGTTCGTTTTTTACCACTATCCTCCAAATATCATGAATAAGACTCCTCTAAGCCCATTTTTTCATTGGCTAACTCCTTATCAATTCACACTTTCATATGCCTTAAAGTGCTTGATGTGTGATTTGCTTCTTTTTGTGCTCCATTCACCTCTTTATGCTTCATGAGCTCTTCCATGCTCTTGTAAACACCTATTAATATAAAAACAAACATGAACATGCTAATTAAATAAGAAAGAAACTCAAAAGACTAGGTATGCAATGATAAAAATATGACATTTTAAGCAATTATTAGTAATCCTTTTAATTTACGTAGCCCTGCCCATATAACTCTCTGGACCTTGAATTTCTAAAGTTTTTGGAACACAGAAAGTTATGCAATTTTAAATGGACACAAAACTACATTTTAAGGCTCTAATTCTTTTCTAATTCATCCATGCCTTCTCGGATCATCAAAACATTCCTGATAAAGGCCAAAAAACATGGGATCGGACCAAATTAAAACAAAATTTAAAGGATAACTAACAACATATAAAAAGAAAAAATAAATAAAACATTGAGTAACTAAATATTAACAAAAGTCAATGAATATGATTCCTAAATGCCCATATGATGTGACTACATCAACCTTCTTAGGGGTTAAATGTTAACCTTGAGGACCTAGGTTAATAATTACCCTTTTTAAGGATAAAACTTACAAGGATAACATTTAACCCTTGATTTTTTAACCTCCTACCAAGCACATTCTAAAGGTTACAAAGGGGTCTTATGTTACTTAAATTAAAGATTAGGAGGTTTTATGTTAGAAATTGAAGTTTAGATACCAATTTCATAAGCATGAATTCACCTACAAAAGCTTGTGGTTTCCATCAAATAGATAACAGGGCTAAAAGAATGATTTAGACCAAAAATTATTTACACCCTATTTTTTCACATGAATGAACTGGTGGTAGTAAATTTTGTTTTAGCAATTCCATGAACTTTATTTGTCCCATAAATGATACAAAAAAAAAATTGCTTAAAAAGATAAATTTGTCACTCGTAGTTTATTCATGTGAAAATTTTAATCCATATTATTCTTCTACTTCCATGGCTAAAATTGAGTTTGAAGACATGTTTAGAAGGTATATGCAATATAGATATAGCATGAAATAAGAATCGTAAACAAAATAAATAAGAAATTATAAGGGGAGGGAGTATACATAAAATAAAGATGCATCACACTATTTCCTAAGCATCATGGCCTTGTCTATACACACTCACTTCACCTATACTTAACTATTCATATTCTTACATTCAATGTAAATTAAATTTAGTTTCCAATAGATTTTTTATGGTGGATCGGTATGCCATGCAAATTGGAGATAATATAGATATAGCAATTTATAAAAAAAATTTGATGAACTGTATAATAGCTAAAGGAAATCTAACTCACCCAGTGAGCTTTAGTTTTGTGGTACTAGAGTCATTTCCAGGATTGTAAGGTCTTAAGTTTGAGTCTCAGTCAGAGCCAATTATATAAAAAAAGGAAATCAAACTTACACTTAGGGTGTTCAGATTTGCAACACATGAGCCAAGTTTGTGTAACTATAAGTTCAACAATTAGGTAATTCAAATTTTTTATTCATACAATGATCATAAATTATATAAATAAAAAGCACTGCCATATGTTGCCCCTATTATATATGTAGTCAACCTAATATTCATCATGTCAAACGACATCATGTTTGATAGTGATTAGGCTTATGTTGTCTAAAAATAATCAATATAAATTTATACATAATGTCAAAAACAAAATTCTTTGCCTTATGCCTACAGCTGGACCAATTAATAAAATAGCAACGTACCATAATTTCTAGTGTAGGCAAGTTGTAGGGTCTCTTGCCATCCAAGCAAATGATGTTTGATAGCATTATGTTCAATTGACATTAGCTAAACATTAGCCAACTATATACTAGGTGAATTAAATATCACATCGCCTCTGCCAACATCTAGTTGACATTCTCTTAAAAAAAAGATAGTATATAACTAATAAGCTTTAGCTTATTAGTGTAGGAGTCATTTCCAAGGTTATGAGGTCTTAAGTTCAAGTCCAAAAAGTATAAGAATAAGCAAGTTGATATAACATTGAACAACACATGATATCAAATTAAATATAAATAAGCTATATGCTTTCTCTTTTACATATAAACATTTGTGCTAGGGTTGTAGGACAATCATCATTTTGAATGGATGCAGTTGATAGTTCACCTTAATCAAAGCATATCTAGCCAACCCTCTACCTTAATTATGGATTCTCAAAGCACATCTTGCATTTACTCAAAGATATTAGATTGAACCAAGTGTGTGCAACTATAAGTTTTATAATTAGGTAATTCATATTTTTTTAGACGTATAATGATCATGAATAATAAAAACAAAAAAATATTGTCATATGTTGTCCCTATTATGTATATACTCAACCTAATATAAGCTAACATTGACTCCCTCATGTCAAATGACATCATGTTTGATAATGATTAAGCTCATGTCGTCTAAAAATAATATATATAAATTTAGACATAATTTCAAGAACAAAATTCATTGCCTTATGCCTACAGCTGGCCTAATCATACAATAGTTATAAGGTTATTTGCCATCCAAGCAAATGATGTTCAATAGCAAGATGTTCAATTGACATTGCTGAACATTAGCCAACTATATATTAGGTGAATTAAATATCACATTGCCTCTGCCAACATCTAGTTGACCTTTTCTTTAATAAAGAAAAAGAAAGTATATAACTAATAAGCTTTAGCTTATTGGTGTAGGAGTCATTTTCAAGGCTATGAGGTTGAGTTCAAGTCCTAGTTGGAGCCAATTGTTAGAAAAAAGAAAAAGACATATAAAAATGAGTAACTTGATATAACATTGAACAACACATGATATCAAATTAAATATAAATAAGCTACATGCTGTCTCTTTTACATATAAACATTTGTGCTAGGGTTGTAGGACAATCATAATTTTAAATGGATGCAGTTGATAATTCACCATGGTTAAAGCATATCCAACCAACCCTATACCTTAATTATGGATTCTCAAAGCACATCTTTCATTTATTCAAAGGTATTCGATTGTTAACAATAAATATCGGTTGCTTTGTAGAATAATACTTCCAACTTTATGAACTTAGCCTATGCCTTTTACACCTAGCTAGCATAAAGGCCACCTTAATTTTTTTTTTCTTTTTGGTAGCATCTATGAATGTCTTTTCTCCATCAGTTCAGCAAGTACCTTATTCACTTGCATAATGCCCTTAATTGTCATCATCTAAGGTAATAGTAGCTAGAATTACTGCTTTCAAACAAACAACTTCTACAATTGACCTTGTTGGAAAAATTAATACTAACAAAGAAGAATAGAAGAAATGATTTATAGGCTAAAATAAGGTTGCAAAGAATACTTTTTCAATTTTTGTTTAATTCATGAAAATGGATGGCCTATTTATAAGCTCATTACAACTAACAAGAGAATATTTTTAAACGAACTACTAGAAAAATCTGGACTAAATAGATAAAATAGGAAGATACAAATTAACTAAATCAAACCATGGTTGAATTATTTTTCCAACATTCCCTCCTTTAATTCAAACATGGGCTAAAAAAATCATCATCATCATCATCATCATCATCATCATTATTATTATTATTATTATTATTATTATTATTATTATTATTATTATTATTATTATTATTATTATTATTATTATTATTATCTTTTTGTTGTGGTTGGAGCACTTCTCTTTATATTACAATTTGATCTGTATGCAGCACTTCTCTCCACCTATCATTTTTATGTGTTGGCTCCATCTAACAATTTTGATACACTTCTCACCATTTGTTAATACACATCTCACCAACCTCTAATTCTGATTATCTTAGAGAACTTTTCGTTAAGCTTAAAAAAAGAGACTTTTTCTCTTGATCTATATTTGCTTCTTCATTTTTAAACTTGCAATTTTTTTGCACATGTTCAGATTTTCCGTAATTAAAACATTGTGGTTTGTCTTTGTCCCAACAGTTCTTTTCTTCTTGATTGGACTTCTTACAAATCACATTGTGGAAATTTTTTTCTTTAAAATGACTTCAAGGCTAAAAAGGCTCCCTTAGTTATTTCTTCTTGTATGATTGCTCTTTTTAGCTCCACTACTTACAAAGTATTGATCAATTCTATAATTTTTATTTTTAAAAAATACTTAGAATCCTAAATTGAGGAAATCTCTAACTCAAAATTCTCAAGGAGTCTAACAAGAATTTATTTTACAATTCTTTTGTCGTATGAACCTTGATTGATCATTGCCTTTATACTTTTCATTGAGTAAGTCCCAAGCTGCTTTTGTATTTTTACAAGCCATAATCTTTATGAAAATTGTTTGAGAACTGAAGACTTTATACAAGTTTTTTGCCTTGTATTTCTTAGCTCTCTCCTCATTGTGGATTTTTATTTAAGCAAGAGTTAGATTTTTAGGTAATGGAGAAGGTTCAATATTATTTTCTACTGAATCCCATAAATCAAAGGCTTGTAAATAGGACTTCAACTTGATAGCTCATATTTGATAACTTTCCCTTAGAAAAATAGGAGGTGAAGACAAGTAAAAATTGGTTAAGGACATTAGTGAATCAAGGATTTGAAGATTTTATGTTTAAAGGTTTTTCTTATATGCCCATAGGATCATTAAGGCTCTAATACCAAATCTTGAAAAAATTAATGCTAATAAAGAATAGTAGAAGAAATGGTTTATAGGCTAAAACAGGGCAATAAAAGAATGCTTTTCCATTTCTTATTCAAATTATGAAAATGGGTGACCTATTTATAGGCTTATTACAATAAAAAAAGACAATATTGCTCAACAAACTACTAGAAAAATCTAGACTAATCATAACCAACTTTGACTCAACAACAAATAGATAAAATTGAAAGATACTAACAAACTAAATCAACCCATGGTTGAACTATTTTTGCAATAAACTTTGTAGGTTTCCTCATTGAAATGTACATCATATGAATTTTTTCCTTTTACTTGGCGAGTATCTTCATATATCGGCTACTATCCTTATTGATAAATTAACATTGCAATAGATCACACTTGCAAGTTTCCACCTCACACATTTAATATATTGCAGGTTTATAATTGATTGAATTGCATCTCAATCTAGGAAATCAATAGAAAAGGGAATTTTGTTGTCCTATGATTTGAAGTCAAAACATGTTTCTTTTTCTACCTTGTGTCTAAGTGCAAAATCGTATTTTTCAATAAATCATTTTAAGGTTGTCCAAGTGTTCACAAAGCCATCAAAAACCTCACTTTGCTATATGGAAGACATACTAGCCACAATGTCCTTCCTCACATATTTAGGAGCCCACCTTTCCTTGTCTTTATACAATTTTGAGAGTCATTTAGTAATTTTTAGGCCAAACACTATGAGCATTATTGTCCACCCTACATCAAACCCATTAACGAAATTGCAATTATAAACATGGCTTGTGAGTGTTTTCCTCACTTCATTGAATATCCCATAGCTCCTCATATTCTCAGGATACTTTCTCAATATATTCCATAAACATAAAATGTGCTTAGTATTTAGAGAAACCTACACAATAGTTTTTAAACATACTATTACACTAGTTAGTGATGATTGCTTGAGAAGCAACTTTGCCCATGCATGCTAGCCATTCATGAAATAACCATATGAAAGCTATCTTAATTCTTGTTAATATTATTACACAGCCAAAAAGAATAGATTTGCCATGGTGATTAACCTTGATGTAAGGAACAATATGCATGTGTTTGTTTGGCAAGTACATTGTGTAAAATGTGATAGCATCTCCAAACTTCTTTTATGCAAATTTGCGCCTTGCATCTATACCCCCGATTGCTCTGTTGCAATCAACTGAATATCTAGTGCAATGCTTCCAAGTATCTAGCCATTGTGACTTACATAGTCCATACTGAAATATATAAGGCAATTACTCCTAACTTTTATGATCAAAACTAAGAAGAATACTATTTTGCTTAGTTAAGTAATACCCCTTATGCTTTTATCCGTGAATACTAGTACAAAGAGCATCCCTATCGTTTACGCTACTAACAGCTCAATTCCTCCAGATTAACGAACTTTAATACATAATTAAGTTCTAATTGCAATAAGATTTTTATTCTTTCATCAACTAAAATTTCCATGATCAAGCTCGTGCCTTCTTGATATTTTTCCTTTTTTAGGTTAAACCAAACACACAATGAAGGGATTCTCTTTTATGCCACATTATAAAATTTTTTTTCTTGATCAACATTTAGCTTCGTTTCTTCTTCCTTGATCATATGCCTACTTCCCCTAGTAGAGAATTACATTATGTTTGGGAGGGAATTTATGAAAGAAGGGTATGAGTTTTTAAATTAATTAGTTTGGGAGCAAGATTTTTTAAGGAAGGTAAGGTTTCTAGAGGTTTCAAAACCCTCACTTTTTTAAGCTACCAAATTGGATTGAGGAGGCTTTGATACCTTTTCTTACTTTACTTTAAAAAAGTTTCATATATTCCTTCCAAACATACTGTTGAAGGAATGGAAGCATGAAAAACACAAGTTTATACCATTGAATTCAAAAATTTTCACCTAGGGTCACATGCATCATGCAAGATTTATTTTTATCTATATGATTTCAATGATAAACAACATATTAAAACTCTTTTAATATGTTTCTGGATATGTATTAGCCATTTAAGATTTTAAAATTAATCAGATTAATTTTAGAACCCTAGATTAAATCAAGAATGATTACACTAACCTCTTGATGCACTGCAGCGTGTCTGCGCCTTTGAGATTCATCTTCAGGACACCAGATGTTGTCCCTCTAGCTTGTCCACACCAAGAACACCTATGGCAGCCCTTGAACAGCTTCTAAAGCTTTTTCTATTAATTAGAAATTCAAGTTCTGCCTTTTAAGAGATTAGAGATGTAAACAGGACACTAGAAACAATTTCTAGTGTTCTTAATTCAAGAGATTGATGGCTAATCTCTTTGAATTGATGAGAGATGAAGAAGAATAGATGAAAAACCTCAAAATGGCGTGACAAAGGAGAGGAGTGGCTGCTGGTTGTTTTTCTTTTCATAACAATACTTATATAGCTAGGTTAACACATTAAACCCTTGCCACATGTCACCCTTTGATTAGCTCTAGGTTTAAGTGACCCAATCACATTGTGCCAAGTGTCAAACCTAAATTTAATCTTGATTTTAATCATCTTACATGATTAAAAAACATTTGGCAAGCTTATGTGTAATCCCATGTGTCACCATCTCATGGTGCCACGTGTCACATTGTGAAATGACCAAAATACCCCTGTGTCTTAATTTTGAGTTCTTAACCCAAAATAATTATTTTTCTTCTTCTAATTAATTTATATCAAATATAAATTAATTAATTAATCTCTATTAATTAATTTCTCATTAATTAAATTCATATTTAAACACTTTAAATATAAATTTAACTTATACTATACATTAAATAATCTAGATTTGGTTTCAAGTCATGCTAGGGACTTTGCAATTTAATTACAAACCAAACCTATTTAATTAATTAATTAAACTCTTTAATTAATTAATTAAATCATATTTAAATAGGTGATAACTTGTGTATGTGTGTGACTTACTAGGCTCATCACTAATTGGCAATGAGACATGATATCAACTCTTAATATCATCAGAACTCTTTCTTACCATAAATGATTTCTCTAAATCATTTTATGCACCTCATAGACCATGGTTAACACCTAGCATAGCATACCATGGCCACCCAATTAGTAATAAGGTTTACCTTAAATGAACCTATAATCATATGTTACCATGCACTAGAATCTCTCTGTTACAAAATCCCAACTCAAGCTGGAGTCATGGTTTATGTCAAACTCCATTTGCTATGAATATTATGTTCTCTTTTAATTCCAGTTCTTGATTAAAAAGATTTTCTCATCAGAAACTCTTTTCTGAATAAATCTATCTGTTACGCCAGAACTTGAAACATCAAGAACAATTAAATGAACATAGGATTTTATCTCTATTTACTTAGAGGAACAGATTCCATCTTGATCAACACCTACCTCCATATATAACTAGTAGGAGCCAACAGATGCCCATATACCCATACAGTACAAGTATGAAAGCGTTATCAAACTCAAACTACCTATATACAAGATAACTGTGCTATCTCAGTCTAAAGATTATATGCACCGATATGATTTATGACAAAACATTGATAAGAGTAAACTCCATGTGCTTGTCATAAGTGTCACTAGTTCAAACCTACTTATCATTTATAAGTGCCTATCATGTTTGTTATATGGCATGAGACTCACCATTTCATCTTATTTATATCTCATATAAATAACTTGGGAACAAACATGAATACAATCTTTCTGGATAAGTCATGTCCTTATTATGAAGTATCCTCGATTGTGAACCTATTTATGATACTTTGTGCTAGAAATATTGTCACTCATATTCTTAACAACTTAAGAATAATATTTCTAACAAAATATCAATGGACCTTTTCTATTACACATAAATATATTATGTAAACGGAAAAGTGGAAATGCCTTTTATTAATAAAAATATGTACAAGATACATACTAAATGATATGTTCTAGGGCATACTGCTAACAATCTCCCACTAGCACTAGAGCCATTCATTACAATACCTTAGACCCATCTTCTCAAGATGTCGGTCTAATTGAGCTTGTGACAAAAGCTTAGTGAATGGATTAGTTGGATTTTTTAGCTGATGTTATTTTTTCTGCATGGCTACATCGCCTCGCCCAACTATTTCTCTGATAATGTGGTAGCGCCTTTCTATGTGTTTGGATTTCTGGTGAGACCTTGGTTCCTTAGCTCAGATGTTGCTCCATTGTTGTCACGATGTAGTGGAACTGCTGACTCAATGGAAGCAACTACTGTAAGTTCTGTCTCGAACTTCTTTATCCAAACAGATTCGTTTGCAGATTCTGATGCAGCAATAGACTCAGCTTCTGTAGTGGAATCTGCAGTCGTGCTCTGTTTGGATCTCTTCCAACCGATCGCACCTCCATTACAAATGAACATATATCCAGAGGTAGACTTTCTATCATCGATATCCGATTGGAAATCGAATCGGTATAACCATCCAATTGCAAGTCTCCACCTCCATAAATCAAGAATAAATCCTTAGTTCTTCTCAAGTACTTAAGGATATTCTTGTGACTATCCGATGTTCTAAACTGGATTGGATTGATACCCGCTAGTCAAACTAATAAAGATATGCGATATCCGCCTAGTACACAACATTGCATACATTAAACTTCCAATAGCCGAAGCATATGGAATCTTGGCCATCTTATCTCTTTCTTCAGGTGTCTTTGGAGACATCTCTTTAGAAAGGTGGATACCATGTCTCACTGGTAATAATCCTCTCTTGGAGTTAAGCATGTTAAGCCTCTTTAACACCTTTTTCAAGTATAGACTTTGGGATAAACCAATTATTCTTTTCGCTCTATCTCTATAGATGCGAATCCCAAGAATATAGGTTGCCTCCCCTAAGTCTTTCATGGAGAATGTATTTGACAACCATACCTTTATAGTCATCAACATACCTGTGTCATTACCCATCAACAGTATGTCATCCACATATAAGACAAGGAAAGTGATAGCACTGTCACTAACCTTCTTATATATACATGGCTCATCCTCATTTTTGATAAAACCAAAGGATTTAATGGCTTCATCAAAACGGATATTCCAACTCCTCGAAGCTTGTTTCAACCCATAAATGGATTGCTTTAGCTTGCATACCTTGGAACCGTCTTGGGATTCAAAACCCCTAGGTTGTTCCATGAAAATGTTTTCTTCAATGTATCCATTGAGAAAAGCTGTTTTGACATCCATCTGCCAAATCTCATAATCATAGTATGCAGCTATTGCTAATAAAATTCTAATTGATTTAAGCATGGCAACAGGCGAGAAAGTCTCCTCATAGTCGATTCCTTGCCTTTGGGGAAACCCTTTCGCTACTAGCCTTGCCTTATAGGTCTCTATCTTTCCATCAGAACCAATTTTCTTCTTGAAAACCCATTTGTTCCCTATAGGTACAATACCTTCAGGTGGGTCAATAAGATCCCAAACTTGATTCTTATACATGGAATCAATCTCGGATTTCATAGCATCCCATTTTGAAGAGTCTATATCTGATATAGCTTCTTCATAAGTAAGTGGATCATCTCCATGATCTATTTCTTCATGAGTAAACAACTCTTGTTCTTCTTCATGAAGAAAACCATATCTCACTGGTGGGTGAGATACCCTGGTTGTTCTACGAGGAATAGCTGTAGATGTTTCATCAACGGGTATAGGTTGACTAGATGGATCTATATCCATCTGATCTGTTGATTGGTTAGAATTCTCCAATTCTAACTCTATTTGCCTTCCTTTGCCTCCTTCTTGAACAAACTCTTGTTCAAGAAATGTAGCATCTCTACTTATCACAACCTTTTGTGAAGTAGGCAAATAATAATAATATCCAAAACTATCTTTTGGATATCCAATAAATCGACCTTTTTCTGATCTGGTCTCTAATTTATCAGTGTTCAGCTTTTTGATATAAGCTGGACAACCCCAAATCTTAACATGCTTAAGACTTGGTTTTCTTCCATTCCATATCTCATAAGGTGTGGAAGAAACTGATTTTGATGGAATCCTATTTAGAATATACAAAGCTGATTCTAATGCAAATCCCCAAAAGAAGATTGGCATATCAGTATAGCTCATCATACTACGTACCATATCCAATAGGGCACGATTTCTCCTTTCAGATACACCATTCAGTTGTGGCGTTCCTGGAGGAGTCAGCTGATAAATAATGCCATGCTCTCTCAAGTATTCATCAAATTCAGTACTCAATTATTCACCTCCACGATCTGATCGAAGAGCTTTAATACTCTTTCCTGTTTGATTTTCTACTTCAGATTTAAATTCTTTGAACTTCTCAAAAGATTCATGTTTGTATTTCATCAAATACAAATACCCAAACCTTGATTTATCATCAATAAAGGTAATAAAATAATGAAAGCCCCCTCTAGCCATTTCTTTAAATAGACAACATAAATCACTATGTATTAGCTCCAAAATATTTTCAGCTCTTTGCCCTTGTCAAACAAAGGGTGACCTAGTAATTTTGCCCTGAAGGCAAGATTCACAAGTTGGAGTAGTCTCAGAGCCCAATGAGGATAGAATCCCCATTTTCTCCGCTTTGCAATCCTATCTTCTACGCAACATGACATAACCTTAAGTGCCAAATATATTTTGAACTTGAGTTGGTTTTCACCATGGCATTACATTCTTTTAGATCACTTGCATTCAATTTGTGTTTGTCATTATTATCCAAATAATAAAGACCATCATTCATATAACCCGAACCAACATATTTATTTCCAAAATAAATATTGCAAACATCATATATGAACTGAAATTCATAACAATTTCTAGTCAAAATAGATATAGAAATGATGTTCTTAAAAGCATCATGTACATATAAATTATTATACAAACACAAAATATGTCAAAACATGTAAAAATATTTAGATCCTATGGCTAAAGCTTCAACAGTTGAGCCATTGCCAATCCGGACTCTAATATCTTGAGAACGCAAGCTGCTACTATTTGCTAGTTCCTGCATATCATTAGAAATGTGAGAACTGGCACCAGTATCTAAAACCCAAGCTGTAGATGAACTATGAGTATCATCAGAATCTAAATAACAAGATATGGACATACCTTCTGAAGGCGTATCCTTCTTGTCCTTCAGAGAAGCAAGATACTCTGGGCAGTTCCTTTTCCAGTGCCCATCCTTTTGGCAGTGGAAACACTTTCCTTTGCCTTCATCAGCTTTAGTCTTCCTTTTCTGTTTAGCTATTTTCTTGGAAGGAACAGGAATCTGAGGTTTTTTTTCTTATTGCCCTTCTTCTTGTTGGACTTTCCAGCAGAAGAAGATGCAATCAAAGCTACCTCTTTTCCTTTATTGCCCGGCATATTCTTTTGGGTAATAACCAGGATGTTGAGTAAACCAGCTAAGGTGCATTCCTGTTTAGTCATATGGAAATTTGTCACAAAATTGCCAAAAGACTCAGGAAGGGAATGAAGGATCAAATTCGTTTGTAGTTGGAAATCCATGTTGAAGTCAAGATGTTCCAACTGCTCAATCAGCCGAATCATCTTGTGGACATGATCCCCAACATTCTGTCCCTCAGACATCCTCATGCGGAATAGCTGTCTAGATATCTCATACCTAGCATTCCTGCTGTGCTCACCATACAACTCTTGTAGGTGAAGGAGGATCTCACTCGCACTCTGCATGTTCTCATGCTGCTTCTGTAACTCATTACTCATGAAAGCAAGCATGTAACACTTAGCTCTCATATCATGCTCTTTCCACTTGTCCAAAGTTTCATGTTCCTCTTGAGTGGCATCTCGAGGTAAGGGACCAGGAACATTTGAGTCTATAACATATCCTATATGTTCAAGGTTCAGGACAAGTTTTAAATTTCTTAGCCAATCAGATAAATTAGGTCCTGTCAACCTATTGCGATCAAGTATGCTTGCAAGGATATTGGATGGTGGTGGTTGTTCTGTGCTCATTATTATCAGAAAATTAACTGCAGAAAATAAC
Organism: Hevea brasiliensis; assembly: GCF_030052815.1. Classification (NCBI taxonomy): domain Eukaryota; kingdom Viridiplantae; phylum Streptophyta; class Magnoliopsida; order Malpighiales; family Euphorbiaceae; genus Hevea; species Hevea brasiliensis. Next base: position 50,055 of record NW_026614969.1, read on the forward strand.
CAGATTAATTAGTAAATGTATCATATAATTAACCAAAATGATTATGGTCTTTTAATCAAATTGGTCCTCCCACTAACTTAGCGAATCCTACACTTCCAAAGTAGAAAACGGAAATCCTAGTTGGATGGATTTCTAGTGGGTGATTGAATTCTTATAATTCTATTAATCATCCTCAGGTACATCCGTTATTGGAATTACAATAAACTATAAGTGAGCAACTCCTTGCCAATCACATCTCATGTGAGGTTCAATCCTTTACCTAGCCCCTAATGCTCAAAATCTCAGGTACATCCATTATTGACTTATCTTGCATTAGTTAAGTTGATCCCATTGAGCCAGTAATTATGCAAATAATTTTAATGTCCTCAGGTACATTCAATATTGACCACCAAACCATTTACATATTTACAACATCTCATGCTTAACAATTATTCTTAAGAAAATCTCTTAAATTAATTGCATCTTATGCAACTATTTAAAATTTCTTAAAATAATTGCCCCAATGGAGGGCCTAAGTTATAATTACTTTAATTATAGCATTTCCAACTTAATCGTTTGTTTGGAAGATTTTATAGTCATCCTAATTACTATTAAGGTCTCACTTTGCACATTATCCATTTAGCATGCATATATCATATAATTGCATACATTCCCATATATCTTATGCATTCATGGATAAGCAGTAAATATGGTATGATCATGGACTTTCTAAGGGATTCAATTCTGAGCCACCAAGAATTGAATCAGGGCATTCCTAGGTGCAGTTCATTCATTTATTTTACAAGAGTTGCTGAAGGAGTACATAATCAACACTTGATCTTGAATTCCTCCCACTGGTCCCACCAATGCTCTTGACCTCCTTGAACTTCTTACAATCCAATTACATCGTAATCCTTGGCATACCAAGGCGAATTTACAAGAACTTAAATAAATGAAATTACAACCCAAAAATTATTACAAACTTAATAATACATGCCCAAAATAAATTAAAATAAATTAATTAATTTACAATCCCAAAGAAACATAAAAGAAATAAATCTAATCACATTAGTCTTTTATAGTCTATGATCATCCATCATGCATATCACTATTTAACAATTAAATAAAACATACATACTTAAATTAAATTGAATATCTCATATTCAACTTAAAAATCCAGATTTGAATATGATTCAAATAAATTTAAAAATTCAGATTTGAATCTCATTCAAACAAATTTAAAAATTCAGATTTAAATCACATTCAAACAACTTTAAAAATTCAGATTTGAATCACATTCAAACATTTTTAAAAAAAATCAGATTTGAATCACATTCAAACATTTTTTAAAAAATCAGATATGAATTTTATTCAATCAATTTTAAAAAATCAGATTTAAATATGATTCAAACAACTTTAAAAATTCAGATTTGAATCACATTCAAACAACTTTTAAAATTCATATTTGAATCACATTCAAACAATTTTTAAAATTCTGGTTTGAATCATAATTTAATTGTGTGATAAAAATTCTAATTAAACAATTTAATTAGACATAAAATGGATCTTAGATCATACAACAATTGCACATTCACCATCCATTTACCTTTGCACACCATTGTGGTGCATCAACCATGCGCACCATGGTGTTCATCATTTGTGCCGCCACCTTGGCTTTGCAACCGGCAATGAACTTTTGATCTCATGATCAAACACACAATTAAATCATATAAACATCAATCTAAATGGCAAATATAGTGGCTCTGATACTAATTGAAGGAACGGAAGCGTGAAAAACACAAGTTTATACCATTGAATTCAAAAATTTTCACCTAGGGTCACATGCATCATGCAAGATTTATTTTTATCTATATGATTTCAATGATAAACAACATATTAAAACTCTTTTAATATGTTTCTAGATCTGTATTTGCCATTTAAGATTTTAAAATTAATCAGATTAATTTTAGAACCCTAGATTAAATCAAAAACGATTACACTAACATCTTGATGCCTTTGCGGCGTTCTGCGCCTTTGAGATTCATCTTCGACACCAGATGTTGTCCCTCTAGCTTGTCCACACCAAGAACACCTATGGCAGCCCTTGAACAGCTTCTAAAGCTTTTTCTATTAATTAGAAATTCAAGTTCTGCCTTTTAAGAGATTAGAGATGTAAACAGGACACTAGAAACAATTTCTAGTGTTCTTAATTCAAGAGATTGATGGCTAATCTCTTTGAATTGATGAGAGATGAAGAAGAATAGATGAAAAACCTCAAAATGGCGTGACAAAGGAGAGGAGTGGCTGCTGGTTGTTTTTCTTTTTCATAACAACACTTATATAGCTAGGTTAGCACATTAAACCCTTGCCACATGTCACCCTTTGATTAGCTCTAGGTTTAAGTGACCCAATCACATTATGCCAAGTGTCAAACCTAAATTTAATCTTGATTTTAATCATCTTACATGATTAAAAAACATTTGGCAAGCTTATGTGTAATCCCATGTGTCACCATCTCATGGTGCCACATGTCACACTGTGAAATGACCAAAATACCCCTGTGTCTTAATTTTGAGTTCTTAACCCAAAATAATTATTTTTCTTCTTCTAATTAATTTATATCAAATATAAATTAATTAATTAATCTCTATTAATTAATTTCTCATTAATTAAATTTATATTTAAATACTTTAAATATAAATTTAACTTATACTATACATTAAATAATCTAGATTTGGTTTCAAGTCATGCTAGGGACTTTGCAATTTAATTACAAACCAAACCTATTTAATTAATCAATTAAACTCTTTAATTAATTAATTAAATCATATTTAAATAGGTAATAACTTGTGTATGTGTGTGACTTACTAGGCTCATCACTAATTGGCAATGAGACATGATATCAACTCTTAATATCATCAGAACTCTTTCTTACCATAAATGATTTCTCTAAATCATTTTATGCACCTCATAGACCATGGTTAACACCTAGCATAGCATGCCATGGCCACCCAATTAGTAATAAGGTTTACCTTAAATGAACTTATAATCATATGTTACCATGCACTAGAATCTCTTTGTTACAAAATCCCAACTCAAGCTAGAGTCATGGTTTATGTCAAACTCCATTTGCTATGAATATTATGTTCTCTTTTAATTCCAGTTCTTGATTAAAAAGATTTTCTTATCAGAAACTCTTTTCTGAATAAATCTATCTGTCCTGGCCAGGAACTTGAAACATCAAGAACAATTAAATGAACATAGGATTTTATCTCTATTTACTTAGAGGAACAGATTCCATCTTGATCAACACCAACCTCCATATATAACTAGTAGGAGCCAACAGATGGCCATATACCCATACACAGTATGTGACGCCTCTTACCTGTCTATTGTATAGCCGAGCAAGAAGTGCAACATTCGGTGCCGGAGCACCCTATCTTGTCTTGTCATGTCTATTATAAATTTTAATGTCATTTAAATCAGGTAATTTATGTGTAGATTTATATATATATATATATCTATTTCTGTGGAGACCCGGACAGATCCTCCTCTGTTTTATTAGCATCTGGTGGGTTCCACTATCACCTGTTAACATATTCATAGTCATATCACATATTTCCATATCATATTCTCTTTTATCATATCATTCACAACTATTTATGAGATCTCAAAATAAAGTGTCATTTATTGCATTCATATGGAAATTCATAGATAATAAATTATAAGTTTTCATTTCAAGTCCAAAATGAAATACATCATAAACTAGTAATTACATCATGACTAAACAAAATGAACCAAAATACTAGTCTACACATGGGCCCTACCAAAATAAAAAAGACCAGTGAGGTGACTCTAGACAGTGGCAGATCTGATCAGAGCTCTGTCAGTGCACTATTGCTGCGGCTATACAATAGATGGGTAAGGGGCGTCACATTTAGTGGTATCAGAGCAGAGGTTTAGGCGGTCCTCGAACTAAATAGTTAGAAATAGATAGAGTGCATCACATGCATGGGCCTTTAAATAGAGTCGAGGTGACACTAATGCAGATCTGTTTCTTTGTCTGTTTTATAGGATCGATGGCATCTGATCCTTCAGAGCACGGACCTCCAAGACCGATAGAGGAGGAAGTAGAGAGTCACGCACCTACACCTGTGTTTAATCAGGGGCGCAGTAGCAGTAGAGCAGAACCATCGTTGGGTACTTTAGTAAGGACACAACAGGCCTTCCTAGAGCAAATGACTCAATTGCTCCGTCAGGTCACTGGAGCTATGCCACCACCTCCCCAGCTAGTATATAGGACCCCAGTAGAGAGAGTTAGAAATGATGAGCAGTTTAGGAGAGACAGGCAGTGCAAGAGAGGGTTTGGACTTGGCCAATCCAGCCCAGCTGCTATAGAGAGCAAGAGACCCAGGGGGTCTCAGGGTTAGATTCAGAGTAAAGAACAGAGGCTGAGGTTCCGATTTGCCCCGAGGAGAGGAGGTAAGATGAGTGTATCAATTGACAATTATGTGGGTCCTATAGCACGGAGATCAATCCCGATGCCAGTTTGTACACATTGTAGGAAGAACCACAGAGGAAAGTGTAGATTACTAACGGGTGGATGTTTCAGATGTGGGTCCATAGAGCATTTTTTTTTTTTTGAGAGATTTCCCACAGGGGAGTGCTCCCACTGCACTACCACCGACTGAGAGGTCTTCCCCGACAGTGCAAAAGGGTAGAAGACCTGTGAGACCTGAAACAGCTGGTACATCACAGAGGGCTTCTGAGACTACGTAACGGCCCGAGGTCGAGTAGCACTGCAGGTACGCTATGGCTCGAGAGGAGCCAACTGCAGACGTTATCAGAGGTACATTTCCTAATTATAATACCTTTAAGTATGTATTGATAGACCCTAATTATATTCACCCCTATATATACATTGTATCTCCTATTAAAAAGAGGATACTGAGAGATGGGTTAGAAGATGACATGCTTGTCACTAACCCTTTGAACCATAAGGTTATGGTAGATTATCAACCGAAAAGGATCGTATCAAAGATAATAGATGGAAATGAGAAGGAGGCTGTATATGAGATGAAAGAAGATGAGTACAGAACTGATTGAAAAAAAAAAAAAAGAGTTAGTTTATTGGGATATACCGTAGTAACTATGCAATGCTCTTGATGTTTGTCAGTAAGTCAGACATGATCGACTTGGGACTATTGTGTAGAGCTACGTATTTTCAATAGTAAATCGAGATAAGGATAAAATTGTAGAACAAGGATTAATAAGACAGACTAAAAAAAAAAAAAAAGGTAAAGTATTATAACACAAAAAGGCGAAAAGACAAAGAGATAGCGGTTCCTTGATTAATTACACTGTGTAAATTTCAAGGACGAAATTTAATTTAGAGGAGAAGAATTGTAATGCCCTCACCATAAGTAGTCCGTACATTTTACTATTCCGACAACTAATGTCTGTTCGGACAGTTAAAATGTCTGGAACTATACCTAGACTATAGTGAGGAGGCATAAATTGAAGAAAAAAAATGTTAAGAAAATATAGGAAAAATGTAGAGAAAAAAAATTAAAGTTTAGAGAATTTATAAATTGGTACAAAAATAATAAAAATAACCCAATATGCACTACTAAGGGCATTTTGGTCATTTCACCCCCAAAGGTGAATTTTGACCTAAATGTCAAAAAAAAATTAGAGAATAAAATAATTAACATTAATTAAAATTTATGAAATAGATTAGGAAAATGAGAAGAGAAAAGAAAAGAAAAGAAAAGAAAGGAAAAGAAAAGAAAAGAAAAGAAAAGGCTTAGGAAAATTCAAAAAAAAAAAAGTATATAAATAGGCACTAGAGGACAAACTTGGCACTTCCATCTTCTTCCTCCATTTCTTCTCTCTCTCTCTTTCCCTCATTTCCTCCATTGTTGTCAAGTTTCCAAGCTTGATTTCCCAAGCTTCTACCCATCAAAACCTTTAGCACCCTTCATAAAAAATACTCCCCACTCCATAAGGAAGCCATAGATACCCATAAGAAGCAAGAAAGTTGAGGTTTGGGAAGCTCAAGTAAGGTTAGTGCACTAATCCCTCTTCTTCTCTTTATTAAACATGAAAAGCATGTTTAGCTAAGCATAAATACCATTAAAACAAAAAGAAAATCTAGAGGAAAGAACCCTTGAATTTTTGGCAGCCATGGAACTTGAAGTTTATTGCTTTTAAGTGATGAAAAATGGTTCCATGAGAATGTGTAATTAGTTGAAATGTTTGGGTGTTTGATTGTGTAGTGTTTGTGTAAATTTAAAACTTTAAAAACTAGGGTTTGTGTAAATGTTGAGGACTTTGTGTAAAATGTTGAAATTGACCTATTGGGATGAGATTGTTGCTTATAGAAGTGTATTGCATGCAAATTGAAGTAAGGAAGTTGGAGGAGATTGAGTTTTGGAAGTGTTAATTTTCTGCAGGTTGTGTTTGTTGAGGGCAGTGTACATTTTAGGCCATAAATAAAATTGTGTAACCCCAATTGGTATGAGGCTAATTGGAGGTGAAACTAGACCCAAAATAGCCCATTTTCCATGAAGAAACCATGCCTAAATTCTGTCCAAAACTTGAGCTAAATACTGTCCAAATTCGGATTTCCCTGCAACCCAACCCAGAAAATGACCAAATGAACAGTACGTGTTCATTTGGTCATAACTCTCTCTATACTGGTCCAAATGACCTAAAATTTCACCCATGGAAAGTTTAGACATAGAGCTACACTTTTCATGAAGACCACTTAACCCAGTTTTGCCTTTAACCAATTCAAATTGTTAGCAAAAATTGGGTCATCAAACGCTAACCCAGAAAATGACCAAATGAGCGATGCGTGTTCATTTGGTCATTTTCTGGTTGGCGCTTAATGACCCAACTTTTGCTAACAATTTGAATTGGTTAAAGGCAAAACTCTCTCTATACTGGTCCAAATGACCTAAAATTTTACCCATGGAAAGTTTAGACATAGGGCTACACTTTTCATGAAGACCACTTAACCCAGTTTTGCTTTTAACCAATTCAAATTGTTAGCAAAAGTTGGGTCACCAAATCGCTAACCAGAAAATGACTAAATGAACAAGACGTGTTCATTTGGTCATAACTCTCTCTATACTAGTCCAAATGACCTAAAATTTTACCCATGGAAAGTTTAGAGATAGCGCTACACTTTTCATGAAGACCACTTAACCCAGTTTTGCCTTTAACCAATTCAAATTGTTAGCACATGTTGGGTCGATTGAAACGCTAACTCAGAAATGACCAAATGAATAAGATGCGTGTTCATTTGGTCATAACTCTCTCTATACTGGTCCAAATAACCTAAAATTTTACCCATGGAAAGTTTAGACATAGAGCTACACTTTTCATGAAGACCACTTAACCCAGTTTTGCATCTAAATGTGACGCCCCTTACCCGTCTATTGTATAGCCGAGCAAGAAGTGCAACATTCGGTGCCGGAGCACCCTATCTTGTCTTGTCATGTCTATTGTAAATTTTAATGTCATTTAAATCAGGTAATTTATGTGTAGATTTATATATATATATATATATATATATATATATATATATATATATATATATATATATTTCTGTGGAGACCCGAACAGATCCTCCTCTGTTTTATTAGCATCTGGCGGGTTCCACTATCACCTGTTAACATATTCATAGTCATATCACATATTTCCATATCATATTCTCTTTTATCATATCATTCACAACTATTTATGAGATCTCAAAATAAAGTTTCATCTATTGCATTCATATGGAAATTCATAGATAATAAATTATAAGTTTTCATTTCAAGTCCAAAATGAAATACATCATAAACTAGTAATTACATTATGACTAAACAAAATGAACCAAAATACTAGTCTATACATGGGCCCTACCAAAATAAAAAAGACAAGTGAGGTGACTCGATGCTGGCAGATCCGATCGTAGCTCGGCTGCACTATTGCTTTGTCACGCGATCTGGGATCGATCTCCAAGACTCACGCGATGGAAAACCAACGCGCTAAGCATAACGCTTAGTGGTGCATAATTTATAATAACAATAATTTAATAATTTGAAACAATATATGCAACTCATAATTTCTGGGTCTTTTATATTTTTATTGCTCTTTGGAAATAATTAACATTATCGGGATCTTTTATGATTACTTATTGTATTTTAAGTCTTAATTAATTTTTTTTTTCAGTGCCCAAGAAACCTATAACAAATTATAAAGCTGGATGTACGGGTGTATACTGGTTAGACAGCCATATGTTTATCCAAAGATACGCTTGTCGTGCACGAGACCGGTATCGAGCTTGTAAAGCGAAATAAAGTAGGCACAATGGCCAAGAATAGGCATATAGCCTGTAGAACAATCATACCAGACATATATTGTCAGTTCATGATTTTCTCGGTAGGCAGTACTGCTATCTAAAGTCCCTAATTAGTATACCAATTTATCCAAACTAAATAAATAAGTCTAGGTATACTATGGGCAATTAAACATTTTTAATTAATTTAATACTATTCACTATTACTATTTTCTAGTACTGTTCATTGGTACCATTAATTTCATATTAATAGGACATTAGTCTCAATTTACATATTCATATCATTTTTAATATTTAATTCTCCTTATGAGTATTTTAATTATCATATATAGTATTTTTCCCATGAACCTTTCTTTAGGTTCATGTTGATGTGTTATCTTTATCTAGGAATTTGACTAGGTTGGGATGTCTATTTAATCACAATTCATTCATAACAATTGCTCCTCTATGTTTAAACTTGAATTTCAGTTTTTGAATCACTGAATTTGGGGTTATAGAACTCAAGTTATGGTCAAAATACCAAAGGAATAGTATTTTGGGACATTTTCTGGGTTGGTAGTTTTAGTGACCCAAATTGTGCTAATAATTTGAATTGGTTAAAGGCAAAACTGGGTTAAGTAGTCCCCATGAAAAGTGTAGCTCTATGTCTAAACTTTCCATGGGTAAAATTTTAGCTCATTTGGACCAGTATAGAGAGAGTTATGACCAAATGAACACGTACTGTTCATTTGGTCATTTTCTGGGTTGGCAGTTTCACTGACCCAAATTGTGCTAACAATTTGAATTAGTTAAAGGCAAAACTGGGTTAAGTGGTCTTCATGAAAAGTGTAGCTCTCTGTCTAAACTTTCCATGGGTAAAATTTTAGGTCATTTGGACCAGTATAGAGAGAGTTATGACCAAATGAACACGTACTATTCATTTGGTCATTTTCTGGGTTGGCAGTTTCAGTGACCCAATTTTTCTAACAATTTGAATTAGTTAAAGGCAAAACTGGGTTAAGTGGTCTTCATGAAAAGTGTAGCCCTATGTCTAAACTTTCCATGGGTAAAATTTTAGGTCATTTGGACCAGTATAGAGAGTTATGACCAAATGAACACGTACTGTTCATTTGGTCATTTTCTGGAAGGTTACAGGAAATCCGAATTTGGACAGTATTTAGCTCAAGTTTTGGACAGAATTTGGGCATGGTTTCTTCATGGAAAATGGGCTATTTTGGGTCTAGTTTCACCTCCAATTAGCCTCATACCAATTGGGGTCACACAATTTTATTTATGGCCTAAAATGTACACTGCTCTCAACAAACAAACACAACTGCAAAAATTAACACTTCCAAACTCAATCTCCTCCAACTTCCTTACTTCAATTTGCATGCAATACACTTCTATAAGCAACAATCTCATCCCAATAGGTCAATTTCAACATTTTACACAAAGTCCTCAACATTTACACAAACCCTAGTTTTCAAAGTTTCAAATTTACACAAACACTACACAATCAAACACCCAAACATTTCAACTAATTACACATTCTCATGGAACCATTTTTCATCACTTAAAAGCAATAAACTTCAAGTTCCATGGCTGCCAAAAATTCAAGGGTTCTTTCCTCTAGATTTTCTTTTTGTTTTAATGGTATTTATGCTTAGCTAAACATGCTTTTCATGTTTAATAAAGAGAAGAAGAGGGATTAGTGCACTAACCTTACTTGAGCTTCCCAAACCTCAACTTTCTTGCTTCTTATGGGTATCTATGGCTTCCTTATGGAGTGGGGAGTATTTTTTGTGAAGGGTGCTAAAGGTTTTGATGGGTAGAAGCTTGGGAAATCAAGCTTGGAAGCTTGACAACAATGGAGGAAATGAGGGAAAGAGAGAGAGAAGAAATGGAGGAAGAAGATGGAAGTGGGTGGGAGTTTGTCCTCTAGTGCCTATTTATATACATTTTTTTTTTGAATTTTCCTAAGCCTTTTCTTTTCTTTTCTTTTCTTTTCTTTTCCTTTCTTTTCTTTTCTTTTCTTTTCTCTTCTCATTTTCCTAATCTATTTCATAAATTTTAATTAATGTTAATTATTTTATTCTCTAATTTTTTTTTTGACATTTAGGTCAAAATTCACCTTTGGGGGTGAAATGACCAAAATGCCCTTAGTAGTGCATATTGGGTTATTTTTATTATTTTTGTACCAATTTATAAATTCTCTAAACTTTAATTTTTTTTCTCTACATTTTTCCTATATTTTCTTAACATTTTTTTTTCTTCAATTTATGCCTCCTCACTATAGTCTAGGTGTAGTTCCAGACATTTTAACTGTCCGAACAGACATTAGTTGTCGGAATAGTAAAATGTACGGACTACTTATGGTGAGGGCGTTACACAGTACAAGTATGAAAGTAGTATCAAACTCAAACTACCTATATACAAGATAACTGTGCTATCTCAGGTCTAAAGATTATATGCACTGATATGATTTATGACAAAACATTGACAAGAGTAAACTCCATGTGCTTATCATAAGTGTCACTGGTTCGGCCTACTTATCATTTATAAGTGCCTATCATGTTTGTTATATGGCATGAGACTCACCATTCCATCTTATTTATATCTCATATAAATAACTTGGGAACAAACATGAATACAATCTTTCTGAATAAGTCATGTCCTTATTATGAAGTATCCTCGATTGTGAACCTATTTATGATACTTTGTGCTAGAAATATTATCACTCATATTCTTAACAACTTAAGAATAATATTTCTAACAAAATATCAATGGACCTTTTCTATTACACATAAATATATTATGTAAACGGAAAAGTGAAAATGCCTTTTATTAATAAAAATATGTATAAGATACATACTAAATGATATGCTCTAGGGCATACTACTAACAACTGTAAGGGTACTGCCCTAGTAAAATAATAGGTTGTATATAAGGCATATTTCATATGAGTTTTCTTATTGTATTGTGTGGGCCTAATCTCATTTTTTAACGGGTAAATTACCACTTAGTCTTTCAATTAGGTTAAAATTAACAAATTGATCCTTGCATTTTAAAAAAAAAAAAATCACGATTTAATCCTTTACATTTGATTCCATGGTCCTTCCATCCATTTTAACTATTAATTTAATATGAAAAGACCAAAATGCCCTTTGCTATTATACCATCCATAGCTTACAAGCAATGTTACATCAAGACTTCCACATTACAATCCTCAAACTCATTCCCTTCCTTTTCTCTAGTTCTCATTTTTCCTTTCCTTTGACATCAACCACTGAGCTATATCCTTTTTCTTCTTCTTCTTCTTCTTCTTCTTCTTTAACTTCTCTAATGGTTGTTAGACTTAGCATTGTTAATGGAGTTATAGAGCTTCAATTTCTTCACCCTTAAAATGGAGGCTATTCCATGGACGTTGAATTCATCACCACAGCTATTAATGTGCCAAGATGTTCATTTTAAGGATGAAATTGTAGCAACTTTCTCTATTCTCATTGAAAATTTATCTTAATTTTCTCTTTTCACTTCTTTTTTAATTTCTTCGAATTAAGTTTAGGCTTTCACTGGTTTATAGGTTTATTATTACAAAGTTATAGAGAAGAAGAAGGATTCTAGTATTGATTTCATTAAGAAAGGAAGGGAAGTAATGTTGTCCATTGATGAGTAAATCACTACCAAAATTAGTTTTGGTATCTTAATGTGCCTTATAGTTACAATCAAACAAAACTGAAACAAATTGTAAATTAGGGTTAGAATGCAATTCTGCCTAAATGAAACAAGCACCAAAATTGCAGCATAATTGTAACAATAAGCACCAATCCCACGCGTCCCAAATCCAGCAACACAATCTTGACAATCCTGGAACAAATCTCACGCTAACCAATCTCCAAGTTAAGGTAGTTGATTCACAAAAGTCCAATCTTAAATGGTTCTTTGCACAATCAACAATATGATGGAATGAAAGAAAGGTAGAAAGAAGAAAGACTTGCAAAGCTTCTTTGACAAGTATGCACACCACAATGAAACTAAGCAAGGTTTGGGTTTAATTGATCTTTAATAAGCAAAGTGCCACAAAGAAGAACCAAATCCAAGGTAGACGCCACACCAAAGAAAGGTGATAAGTCAAAGGTACACACCATACTTAATGAATAAGTGATAAGTGAAAGACAAAGCAAAAGCTTTATTAATTGTAAATAATAACAACTAGCAATTGAAAAATAATGAGTGTTTAGGCCCTTATAAGATATCCAAACTACACTATGAAAACTAATAATAATGTCCAATTACAACTAGTAAACTAAAACATAAGCTAAGCATGAAACATAAAAACAATTAGGTAATACATTCTCTCCATCAATTAACACGCAGGATGCCACTTTGGAAAGGATAAGGATGCTTCAAACTTCTCCAACCAAATTTAGGATTACCTTTATAGGATAAGTTAAGCTTCCTTGAGCTTATCTTCATAAAAACAACCAATTAACTCTCCTTAAACATGTAAAAACATCACTTTTAGAGGGAGGAAGTTTCTCGGACTTCTTTTCCAAGTGGGTAGGATTTAAATGTGATTGAATAGACCTTAGATGGATAAGATAAGTATCTCCTTAATTTAAGCCTAAACTTAGGAATTTCCAAAAATTAGGCCTAAATTTTAGATATGGATAATCATGACCTCTTAAGGATAGAATTTTCTTTAAATATAGACAAAAACTTATGCAAACCACCTTAGGAACTTCTTACACACTAACCATGCCCTAATTTGTGTCTTCTAGGCCCATTCTTCAAGCCCAACATGTGCAATAAACTTGGACCTCTTTTAGGCCTAGTTTTCTTAATCCCAAACAAGCTTAATTCTTCTTCATAAGTCTAGCCCAAATTCTTACAAATCCTACCTTCTACATGTGTCTTGATCACTCTTAAGTCATGGTCCTAATTTCTAGAGTTAGCGAAAATTTTTAACCCCTTTACAAGCACATCGTATCTTCAAGGTAACACGTCTCTGTTATTGAGCCTTCTCTTCATTTTGTTATTCTACTTTGAGTTAGTTGCATATTCTAAAGGATGGCATTTCAACTTGTCATTCGTGGAGTTCACCAAGGCCATTAGCGGAGAGAGTGTACAGTAAAGACATGTGAGTGCACGATGTTCATAACTCCTTTTCATTTATCCCATTCCTCCTCCCCTATCCAGTACTTTTAAATTTCCAAGTCATCACAAAATTGTTTTTAGTTCATTCACATTCGATTGAATCAAGAAGATTGAAATTGGTTATCTTAGGTGATGAATTTGGAAACTGGTTATCTTAGGTGATGAATTTGGTAGGTTTTGAACAAATTCCCAATTGATTTTTGAGAATTCTTTTGTGATGTTAGTTTGTGTTGTTGTTTCATTAAATCTTCTACTGATGAGGAAGAAATAGACAAAGACATAAACATTAAGAATGAAATGAGGAGAGATACAAAACCAAGGGGAGAAAGAGAGAAGAAGAAGAAGAAAAAGATAGAGAAAGCAATTTGAATGATGGAAAGGCAGAAATAGGAGAGAGAGAGAGAGAGAGAGAGAGAAGGGTAGATTCAAATGGGACGAAGAGGGGGAGAAGATAAGGGAAACAGAGAGAGAGAGAGAGAGAGAGAGAGAGAGAGAGAGAGATGAGCAAGAAGGACGGTAGATTCAAACAGGAGGAGGAGGAGGAGGAAAGGATGAGGGAAATAGGGGAGATAGTAAGGTTATTTTGGGTATGAAAAATTTCTCTCCTTTGACTCACCTATATATTCTCTAACTAACAAAAAGTCTTAACTAAATTGAACAGAAAGACCAAATAATTGACAATAAATATGAGAAACTAAATAACATATTTTAAAAATACGAATACTAAATCATTAATTTTGGGACAATTAAGAAATTAAATAACAAAATTTCCTTTTTTTTTTTAATTTGTTGGTAGATGAGAATAATTTTTTTTCTTAGTGTAAATTATAATTTAGACTTTGAAATTTGACAATACCTACAACTTAGTTTCTGTATTTTTAAAACCAAGCAATTTAGTCTTTAATATTTGATAAAACCTACAATTTAGTCCCTCTGTCCAATTATCCATCTAGTTTGCCATTAATTATAATAAAAATGATCAAAATGCCCTTAACTTTATATATTTTCAAATATAAATAATTTAGTGACTAAGATTTTGTATTATAAACAAAATAGTTTAAATTAAAGGACTATTTTGGTTATAAAGTTTAAATTTAGGGACTATTTTGTTTAAAATACAAAATCATAGGGACTGAATCGTTCAACTAGAAAATATATAGAGTTAATGATATTTTGGTCATTTTTAAATATAATTAATGGTCAATTAGACAAAAAATCACGAAGTGACTAGATTGTAGGTTTTACCAAATCTCAGGAACTAAATTAGACAAAAAAACACAAGGACTATATTATAGATTTTGCAAAATCTCAGGGACTGAATTGTAATTTACACTTTTTAAAATAAGAACATTAAACCAAAGGTAGAGCCAAAGCTTCACTTGTCCCACTAAAATCTTTTAATTACAAAAAGTTTAGGTGAGGGGAGACTCTTTCAATTTAAGGCCAAGGCATACTCATTAAGGCATTACAGCGATGTTTATAGCTCGCCCACCAAGAGAAATGATAGGTACAACTTGAACTCTCAATGTAATGGGAATATTGAGTTTTATCAATTAAATCAATCCTTAAAGACAAAATAAAACTGCCCCACTAAACTCTTAGTATCTTACGATTTTGTTGATAAATATATGGATTTTGCTTAATTTCTCTACTAAAATTTATTTAGTTTCGTTATAAAAATGTATTTTTATTTTTTAATATATAAATTTTGATACTTTAGATGGATCAAAATTATTATCTAATTATTTACAAAAAATTGAATAATATACTCATTACACTTACTATGCACTTAATTACAATGTAAGAGATAAAGTTAATAAAAATTAAATTTTATATTATTTTTTTTTTATGTAACATATTAATTATATTGTATTAGTCGGCAATTTATCAATCTTATGTCTAAATTTAAATTTTATATAATTCTACTTAATTTATTAAAAAAATACTAATTCATTTTCTATGGGTTCATATTTTGAAATAAAAAATATAATTTTTGTTTTCAGCGATTAATTTTTTTTTTTTAAGTCCACCACCGAGTGAAATGAATCATGAATATATATATATATACACACACACTTAAGTTAGCAATTCTAATTCATTGATTTAGGGAACTGGCTGGATTATAAGTCCTTTCTTGTCTCGAGACGTCAATTTTAATTTCAATTCAATTTTGATTTATCTAATTTTAATTAAATCTAAAAATTGATTTTTTTTAGAGAAGAAAAAATTGATTTTAACTCGAAATTAGTTCGACCAAATCCTTCTAGTCCGGCTCAAAGTCGATTTAAGTTAAACCGATTTTAGTTCATTTTGAATTCAAGCTAAATTGGTTCGATTTTAAATCTAAACCGGACCGGCCATGTCCATCGAAAACCTTCCATGTACATAATTTTCCGTTGAACTTTTGAACTCATGCGTTACTCCTCTCTCTCTCTCTCTCTCTCTCTCTCTCTCTCTCTTTCTCTCCGCATACCAATATAAACCTTAGCCTTTTTAAATCTTTCACTTATGATTCTTGATTTTTTCACCTTTATTTCTCCATAACTTTCACTATGTATGGAAGCTCAAAGTTTTTTTAGCATGCTGAATTAGGTCTCCACCACCTCAACCCAGATGAAGTCTCAATCCACTTCCTCTTCTTCCTCCTCCTCCTCCTCCGCCTCATCATCATCATCATCATGGGTACATACAAAACCCACTAACAGCACTCCCATTTCTGACTTCAGCGATCTTTCTCTTGAAGAGACTTCTTTATCATCGTCCTTCCATTTTTTAGATGCACAATTATCCTTATCATCCCTCTTTTCTTCATCATCATTTGAGCTTAATTCCCTGCTAGCAGAAACCGATGAAAAAGATGACATGTATAAGAAAGAAGAGATTCATCATTTGAAGAATTTATCATCTGGGAAGCCATTAACAAGAGGAAGATTATTTCCCCCACCAATTTCTTGCTTAAAAATATTTAAGACAGGGAGGCCTTACACATACCTTTCATTCAATGAAGAAGATGATAGCTTTGTCCTTGAGGAGATACGAATCCCTAAGAGTGACATCTTTCGTGCTAGTAGAGAAGATGGGAGGTTGAGGCTGTTCTTTGATCATTCAGGGAAAGAAGAAGAAGAAGAAGAAGAAGAAGAGAATTAATAATATGAAGTTGAATGGTTAAAATGTACGGAATTTTCTTGAGCAAATTTGTTTGTTTGTGTGTGTCTGTGTGTGCGTGTCTTGAGAGACTTTGCTTCTGTCTGTTTGCCTTGCATGATGTCGTTACCAAGAAAGAATGGCAACTTAATGTTTTCCTTTACATAGAATCCCCCTTTCATTAAGTTAGCTCTAAAAAAAAGCTTCTTCATTCCATGTCCCATTATTGTCATCACAAAGAGGATGGAAGTGTTAAAAATAGAAAAAGAAAAAATAAAAGTTTGATGGTGAGAAGAAAATTAAAAATTAATTATATTAACTCGCATCAAAAATAGTATCACAAAAAAATTATATCATTTTATTTTTCGATTATATATATATATATATATGGAGAGGAAAGTTGATTCTAAATCTCTTAAATTCAACATATATATAGCTACAACTCCGCTATACTTATTGTTACAAAAATTATATCAATTTTAATCAATAAAGAATAAATCATATTTATAATTAGACTAAACCTTTAAATTAGTTATTAGTTGCTCTAAATACTTTTTATGAATATTAATTTTTTTTATGTGATTGTAATATTATTTATTAAATAATTTTCTAAATTATTGAATTACATAAATAGTTAGTCTAATAATTCAATTCCTTTATTACTAAAATTATAATTTAAGAGAAACTCTAATCTCTTTATATTTTCAATTTTTTCAATGTAAAAAAAAAATCATACAATATAATAAAATTTGGATATGACCGTTAAGAAACAATTAATTAGCAATAACTATAACTCAATTTCTTATTTTTTTTTTTTTTAATTTTGTACAAATGATATAAGCTGAAATTATATATAGAGACACACCATATGCCAACAAAGATTAATGATGATGAGATGAGAGAGTGCAATAAATAAGGTTAGAAACTTAAAAATTAACTCTTTAATTGTAAAGGAGGAAGCTATTAAATGCAACCAACATTTGTATGGTAGGCCATTTAGAACTTAGCGAACCGTGAAAACTTCCTATAGTTGAGTTTGGCAGAGTAATGCATGACATCACGTAGCCTTTCAATGGCACTCTCTTTGTTGACTGTGCCGGTGAACGTAATTTATGCAGCTATTTTTTTTTTTTTTTTTCGAGAATTATGCAGCTCTTGCTTTTGGAGAAATTATATTATGTAGGATTGATATATATGGAATAGTAAATAACTATAAATTGATTAAATAAGTCAAAAAACTAGTTATAATTTAATAAAAAATTGTTTTTAAAATATGAATAACTAAATTTTGTGAAATCCACTAATATTTATTTACTATTCTATAATTAATTTTCCATGTCATATGTACAGATTTACTTTAAATAATGAAGTTATCTTAGTTATTGCTGATACTTTCTTTCGTACTATTATTGAGCTATAGATTTTTTTCGTTTAAATGCAGTTAATTGAATAAATTACAAATATTATATGTTTATAGTCTTAAGGTCAAATAGTGTCTATGATTATACCAAATAATTAATTTAATTCTTTAATTAGAATCTTAAGATTTTTAATGTTCGCATAATTTATTTTAATTTGATTGCTATTGGTGCCGTTGCTGGGGATTGATGCTTTAATATCAAAATATTTAATTTTACTAGTAATCTAAATATTTTTTTTCTTTTGAATTTTATTCTTATGTATTTTTATCTTATTTTTCTTGTGAGATACTTTATGATGTTTTATCAACCAGTACTCACAAGTTTTGTTCAATGACACTAGGAATCGTTATATATTGTTTGAGGAAGATTCAATGAAATGGTAGAGTAATTTACAAATTATAATCTTCCAAATCATATTTTTATTCTTAGTTTCTACAGTAGTTTGAATGAAGTGACAAGAAGTTTGATAGATAATGGAGCTTGGGCAACTGGGAGTCATGAGGATGCAGTTTACTTGCAAAATGATATGATAGATTTTGACTACCATTGACATGTCATCTCTCAGCCTATTGTTATAGACCATTCAATTGAGCATCAGGAAAAGAAGAGTTCAAGACGAGAAGAGTTCAAGACTCGAAGAGATAATTGCTCAATTGGAAGAAGCAATGAAAAAAAAATATATTTTGTGTGGGAGGATAACGAAAATCAAAAGATGAAACAAAGTTGGGATAATGAGGGCACTTCATGGGAATTTAAGCATCAACTGGAAGAGAAGAATTTGAGATTTTAAGAGGTGTTTACTTAATTTGAAATTTTTGATAACCAATCTAGAGTGGAGAATGAGACTTTTGATAGTCCAATGGTGCATAATGAGGTGCTACTCTACGATGATGACTCAAATACTTAATGTTCGAAGAAAGAGAAAGTTTCATGGAAATTTGAACCTATAGAAGAGATAGAGCCTAAAGTGGAAGAGCAATATTCCTATGAAGTTGAGTTATCAATAGAATTCCCACATGAATATGAGCACAAATAGAATTGATGGGTGAGGAAAAATATAAGACCATCAATTTAAGCTCATTGATGACACTATTAAATACACTTCCTAAGGATCCTTATTTCCAATGATACCACCTTCACCGCACTATGTCTTTGTTGAGCTAACAGAAAAATTAAAGTACTCTTCCTTGCATATCATTCCAAGCTAAGTGTTGTTCATGCTAGGTGCATAGTATTTAGTTTAATTAATTTTGTTGGTTTTTGGTTATTTTGAGTGCTTTAGTTAGTAGTTTTTTTAATTCATATATATATATGGTTAATAACAATTTTGTTAATTTTATTGCTCTTAGTTTAATTTTAGTGTTTTCACTTTGTTCTAGGTAAAAATGGTCATGAATTGTTAAAGTCAAGTTAAGGGAATCATTTGGCAGCATTTTAGTGCACAAAATTCATGCCCTAGCCGTGAATGGAGAAGTATTCCACCCCCAAGCCATGAAACTTCTGCATAATTTGGAGAAAACTTAAAGAATTGAAGAGCAAAGTGGAGGCACAACCCCAGGGTATGAAAATTCCAAAACTGAGTTTTTCTCTTTGTAACGATTTGGACATGTGGGGAGAAAGGAGGGGAGCATAAAAAATGACTAGACCTACATTTTTATCAACCATTCTCATCCATTCTTGACTCTTAAGCTCCCAAACACATTAAAAGTTCTATCTTTGAGCTGGAACAAGGCTTTAGAGAGGAGAAATTTTGAGAAGATTGGAGCAAGTGTTCTTCACAAGTCTTCAAACTTCTTAGAGTTTCTTTCTACTCTTTCCTTTTCTTTAATTTTTGTTTAGTAACCCATTTGTTATTGCTATGATTGAATACAATTTTGTTAAGTTTGTGTTGATTTTTAATAATATGAATAGCTAAATCTTTTAGCTAGAGATTTTGATGTAGCTCGACCTAAGTAATTTTATCAATTTTGATATATTTTCTCTATTTTAACAATTAATTATTATTCTTGTTTTTAATGCTTTTGGATGTTAGGAATAATGCTTGAATGATCCTTGATTCATGATTCGGCTAAGAAATAGATTGTGAATCTTGCTTGAATAACCATTAACATAGATTTTTAGCTAAGAGTGGAAATTGAGGCTAAATGTTAGAGGGTAAGTTCTGATAACTTAGGGGTTTAATGCTCTGGTTAACTAAATATCTCTTATTGGGAAATTTGGGTTATTTTTGTTAATTGAGGCTTAATACTGCCCAAGAAGGATTATTAAGCATATTTGTGTTATTGCCCTCGCTCAGATAGTTAAATTGATTCTATGACAAAATTGAGTATAATTGCACAATGGGTCAAGTGAAA